>NC_056727.1:141714915-141734915 GCF_019279795.1 Protopterus annectens | reverse complement strand
TAATCGATGCCATGTAAGTGAAAGCTTACAATCTTGAAAGCTCAGAACAGCAAATTTTTTCCATGAGAAAAAAATTGCTGTTCCAAAAAAAAAAATAAAAAAATTTAAAGAATACATAAAGTGGGGGGCTTTGCCCCCACACCCCCTACTTAACAGTAACAGAAGCAGCCAAGCAAATTCTTTCCCTGGGAAAGAATTCACTTAAAATCCGCTTTGCTATTTTGCCTTTTCGTTGTTTTAAGTTCGACCAAGACGCATTTGATAGAATGCATCTTTGGTCATCTAATAGGAACCCATTTTGAATGGATAACTATATACAATATTTACATCTGGCATAATATGAGAACGCTTCACAAATAAAGAAATAATATATGTTTTCATTTACCAAAATACAATCAATATATTTATAAACATTCAGTCAAATTATAGATAATGAGTTGTTTAAAAGTTTCAATCAAATCAGTAACTTTGGTTCAGGGATTATCAATTTATTTCCAGGGATAAATTCTTGTTTCTTTGACTTTTATTTCTATGGATGCTGATTTTTCTAGTAATGATTTGAATTCTTCAATGGAGGGTGGTGCAGATGATTTGCATGTTAAGCATTTTCTTGTCATTGCTAAAATTGTTAGAAGGAGATAAACATTGCTTCTCTTCATGCTGTTTATAAGATTTACATTTAGTAAGATTAAAGATTTGGATAAAATAAATGAATCTGAGAGTATAGCTTGACAAAAATTACTTATCTCTATCCAATATTTGTTGATTTTAATATAGTCATAAATAATATGTTCCCAATCAGCTGAACATACCCTAGAACATCTCCAACAAACAATGGTACTAGACAATTGTATTTTAGTAATTTTATTGGGAGTATAAAAAGCTCTATGTAAGAATTTCCACGTGAAGATTTTCCACACTTGGAGATTAGAAGTTAATCTCACAGAGTATAACAGGTTAGATTTGGTTTCAGGGGACAAGTTTAATATTTGACCTTTATTAATAAATTCCCAGAATTTCTGTTTGGGTGTAGTTTTATAGTTTATTAAAATTGTATATAGATTAGAGGTTAACTTAGGCCAATTCTGATTATTGTATATCAAGTCTTGAATATGAAATATCAACTTAGATTTAGTTTTAAATGAAGAGTTATTTATTATTGTGCATAGATCTTGAGCGTGAGATAAGATACTATTTAAAATAATCCAATCTGTGTCCGGGATATTATAAATATTTTTTTATTTCATGAGTATGTAATGCTAAGTTTTTTTATACAGTGTTGTCAGCAAATGAATTGTTTTGATTCCCAGTCTTGGAATATGCTTTTATGGATTCTGTTAGTATAATTTTTAGAGATCCTGAAAGGAATTCGTAATTCCCACCAGAGTTTTACATCTATATTTGAGTTTATAAAGGATCTGATAATGCCATAAATGTGATTTATCATGTTTACTTTAGCAGGTTTTGCAATATTATATTGTAAATTAATACCTATTATATACCATAGGTTAACACTGTGATTATCTGCCAAGAGATTGCCAGCTAATTTATTTTCATGAAGGAAGATGATGGCATAAAGGGATTTCCAGGCAGATGAGAAATTTGGGTCAATCCAATTAATGGCTAAGTTGATAATGGATGCTTTAATATAAGAGTCAAGATTTGGAAAATGTATTCCCTCTAAATCCCAAGGTCTAATGTGATGTTGAAGGGCTATACTATTTCTTTTTGGAAACCATAGAAATTTTAGTGAAATTTTGTCAAAGTCTTTTAATATCATTTTATTTGGAAGAATAGGAATGGCATGAGCAATGTAATCAATTTTAGGAAGTAAAATCATTTTTATTAAATGTAGTCTATCTTCAAATTTTAAAAGGAGTTTATTCCATTTTTCTATTAGTATTTTTATGATAGATAATGTGTTAGTATAATTTGTTATTAAGGTTGTATCTATGTTATCACATAAAGTTATTCCTAAATAATTTATAAATGGTACTAATGTGCAAATGATGTGATTTGTATTAAGATGTGTCTTATGTTTTCTATTCAAAAACATATATCTGTTTTTTTTTTTGTTGTTACTTTTTCTTAAGCCTGAATTAGTATAAAATTTTGCAGTTAGTTTATCCAATTCTTTAAGAGATTCTTCTGAAACTCTTAGAGTTAGGAGAATGTCATTTGCAAAAAGCATAATTTTAGAGTTGAATTGCCCATGTATTTCAATACCCACTATTTCTGGAGATTGGCAAATAATAATTGCAAATATTTCAATAGCTAAGGCAAATAAAATAGGAGATATAGGACAACCCTGTTTTGTCCCTTTCTTGATTTGTACGGCTTCCAAAGTAAAAGGTCCAAATTTTACATAAGTGAGGTTATTACTTATAAGCTTTTTATTAAATGCATAAATTGAGAAGGGAAATCAAATATTTCTAGTGAAATAAAATGAAAGTCCCATTGTAATGTGTCAAGCACTTTTTCAATATCAAGGGCAATTAAAACAGCCTCTTGATTATCTCTATTAATAAGATCTATAAGAATAAGAATCCTATAAATGTTGTCATGTGTTTGTTTGTTATAAATGAAGCCTGTTTGGTCTTCGTGTATGATGTTTGTTACGGATTTCTTAATCCTGTTTACTAAGATTGATGTAAAGATTTTATAATCATTATTAAGGAGAAAAATAGGTCTATACGAACTACATAAAGTGGGATTTTTATTTTCTTTTAGAATAGGTCTAATTAAAGAATATTTCCAGGAGCGTGGAATAATATATTGAGAATAAATTACATTTAAAGCATTATGAAGTAGAGTTAAGGCAGGTGTAAGCAATAATTTATATATTTCGTTTATGATTCCATCTATTCCAGAAGCTTTATTGTTTTTACTTTGTTTAATTCTATCAACTATATCTTTTAATGAAATTTGTTGTTGCAAATCTAGTTTTATTTTCTCGGGTAATTTATTTATATTTGTTAAATTTATATCTATATCTAGAGGATTTGTGTTCCAAGACTCATAGGTTTGAAAATCAGAATAGTGATGCTTAAATGCTTCAAGAATATCATTAATATCTAAGACTACTTTGTTATTTTTACCCTCATGTAAATTTTTTTTGATACTATTTTCCATGGATTGTTTTTATTTTAAAAATGTGGTGCTATTGATTAGGGACTGTGAAAAAGATGATCAAGTGCATGTAAGTGCTCAAGATATAAGAAAAGGTGTGTGCATGGGCGATCGTGAGAAACCATTAAAATACAAAGTATATACGTTTTTCTTTGTGTTTCCAGTGCCCCATACCATGAGTGAAATTGACTCTTAGAGAGATTCCAGAGTAAACAACCAAGCATTATATAAACTGAATTAGTTCAAAACATTACCTCAAGCAGATTTTAAATTTCTAAATCATATAGGAAGTAGCACATAACACCATGTTAGAGCCAGTTACTGTGTTACCTGGTTAAAAAACAAAAGATAATGATGAATATTAAACTGAGTGTGGGTCAAAGCTTAACTATGAGAAATATGGCCCTTTGATTATGTGTTTTCATGAAACAGTTACCTAAAACTAGAAGTGCTAGGCGTAAATATCAAAATGCTAATAAAAACATATAGTATATTATAAGTTAAAGAACAATTGTGATATGAGATATGAGAATACATACTTTTCTTTTGTTCAGCAGAATAGGACTTATGATTTTGTAGATGCTTTGAGAAATTTGGAAGCAATATATGTTTTAAAGTCCGTTTTCTGTTTCTTTTTCCCCCACTTCTGACAGCTGTTTTTCTCAGGAGATCTTTCTAATGTGGAAGAGCTTGACCAGTCCATTTCATCACGAATGGGAACCATATTGTTGTTTTTGATGAAGGAGATGGTTTCTTCAATAGTGTTTAAAGTTTTCATTTCATTTGAATAAAACATTCAGATTTTTGCTAGTTATATGAGATGGGCTTTTATTTTATTTTATTTTAACAATCTTACTAATGGCCAGGTTTTCTTCCTCTGCTCCAGAATTCTTGAGGAATGGTCATTATCAAATCTTATCTGGTGTTGCTTATAGGTTAAAGGGCTTTTCCTCCAAGCTGTTTTGAGAATAAGATCTTCATCCAGGTAAGATATAAATTTGACAACTATGGATCTGGGAGAAGCAGAAGATGAGGAAGGCAACTGTTTTCCCATTTCTCTGTGGGCTCTCTCAATACAATTAGATGAACCTTCCTTTAAATCAAGTATTTCTGGAAGCCAGGTATTTAAGAATAAAATGATGTTCTCACCCTCAGCCTTTTTAGGAAGACCAAAGATTCTTATATTTGTCCTTCTTTCTCTGTTTTCTAGGTCATCAATTTTTTTGGTAAGCCAGTTATTTGTTGGGTAAGAAATTCAACCTGAGATTCTTCCTCCCTGAGTCTTCCATCAATATCAATAAGTGATGTTTCAATGTCTATCAGTTTAGATTGTTGTTGAAGAATCTCCTTCAAAATGTCAGTTTGGTTTTGACAGTTCTCTCTAAAGCTTTCACGTTTATCTGTAAACTTATCCATTTTTAAAGAGAGAGATCCTGAAGAGTAGAAGACATCTGTTGTATGTCCTTTTTCAGTTGAGTGTCAGAGTTCTTAGTGCTGCTCATTTCCACAATGTTGTATTTTCTCCAGTATATTTGACAGGAAAATTTTTAGATAGAATTCTCAAAGTTGGTATATCCTTAGAATAGTAGTTTATTAGCAGTTTTATCTTATTATCCAAGAGATTACACACTTTAAATTCCTGTAATTTGGTGTAGTTTAAGGAGCTCAAAAAAATGCTGCTAACAGTTAGTCATACAGGCTCCACCCCAACTGTCATTTTTTAATGCAAGTTGGTATGCTATGTCTGCTTTAAAAGTGACAGCCTGCTTTATGTTAAATACCTCATACAAATAGTGCTTAATGAATCATTAAATGTTATTTCTTTAAATACAATAGCTTTCAGTGATTAAAATACTTTGAATTTTTTTGTTGTTTTTATAGTGGTTTGGAGAGTTTAGAAGGATTGATGTGTAATGTTGAGGTGGCTTGGATTACGTGTGAGCATTTCTATGTGAATTGTAACTGATTGTTCATTTTCAAGCCCTTATCATGAAAACCAACTTGAAACAATTTAGAGTCATGAGCATTTTTGTGATGCTGAAGGAGGTCTGAAGATTCTAAGAACTGTCCAGGTAACTTCTTCTTGTCTAAAAGTAAATAATCATAATATTTTCAATCATATGCCAAGATGTCAAAGAATAAAAGTTAGATAATAAGCAAAAGACCGTGAATTGCATTTGAATCCAGTGTCAGTTATTACATAGTTCTGAATGCTTGCTTCTGACAGTATACTTGACATACAATAGCACCAAGGAAAGTTATGCTATGTTATAAGCAAAGTATAAAAAAATACAGTTTCTTACATATATAAAAGTTATTATTGGAATGTTATCAAATAATTAGAGTAACAGTCACATTTTATTAGTTAAACCTGGATCACACATAACTGTCATTCTTTTAATGCAAGTTTATATGTTAGGTCTCCTTTAAAAAATGACAGTCTGCTTTATGTTAAACACCTCATACAAATAGTGCTTACTGAATCATTAAATGTTATTTCTTTAAATGCAAGAGCTTTTTACTAGTTAACATACACTGAAATGTTTTTTTTTGTTGTTTTTTTTTTATGGTTTGGAAGGGTTTGAGGGATTGATGTATAATGTAGAGGTGGCTTGAATTCACTCGTGAACATTGTTGTGTGAATTGTAGCTGATAAAACTGTTTATTTGCAAGCCCTTGTCATGAGGACCAGCTTGAAGCAGCTTAGTCAGAGTCATGAACACTTTTGTGATGCTTTGTGAGTTCTGAAAATTCTAAGAACTGTCCAGGTTACTTCTTCCTGTCTAATAATCTTAATGTTTTGAATCACTTGCTAAGATGTCAATGAATGTAAGTTAGATAATAAACAAAAGACAGTGAATTGCATTCTAATATCTCAGAACAATTTATTATGGAAAGTCTGAATCTTAAAATAGGTGTAAAGTTTGTGTCTACTAAGATACATACTTTAGCTGATATTCTAATTAATGTTAAAAAATTCTGCAGAAAGTTGCACTTGAGAGTGTTTTTCAGAGATAAAACTGAGAAGCAGAATAATGTGGAGAACACAGAAATATTTAATAATAGTGATTCTCTTCTCAATGTATCCATTTATGAGAATGATGTTATAGATTCTGTAGTTGACTCAAATTTTTAGGGAACAGGGAAGATAGTGTTGGTAATGAGAATTTGTTGCACAGGATATGGTAGATTATTCCTTCTTTTCCCAGTGATAATCTGTTTTTGCCAGCTAGAACTTCTATAGCCATTTGTTTATTTGAAAGCATATTATGTAAAAAAGTAGAGTTTGAATTTGTGAAATTTGTTACATCTAAAAAAGTTATAATTTAACAGAAGATGAATGGCTGGCTTTGCAACAACTTTGAGAAGGGCTCAATGATTATGTATTCAGGCAGGCTGATAAGGGGTGCAGCTGGGTTATTATAAGCAAGTTTAAGCATTTTAAGGTGGTAAAGGATTTACTTTCAAACAAAGAGGAATATGTTCAATTATCAAGTAACTATGTTGCCTCAATTAACTCAGTGCTGCTTGAAATTTTGGAAATGGGAGAAAGGTTGGGTTTTCTTACTGCTAATGATATGAACAAATGCATATTTCTAAACCTGGAGACCCAGTGTTTTATGTAATTCTGAGGATGCATAAAAACTTTGTAGATCCGCCAGGTAAACCCACAGTGTCAGGAACTGACTCGCATTTACAAAATGTGGGAATTTTTTTGGATGGTCAGTTTAAGAGATATTTGCAGAGGGCTCCAGTGCATGATAAAATACTTAGGAACTTTATGAAAATTTGAAACACATTTCTTAGAGGGAGGACATTTACTGGGTTATGGTGGGTTTTAACTCATTGTATACTAATATTGAGCTTAGATGGGGTTTGGAGGCAGTTAGTAATATAATGGGGGAGAGGAGCCTTTCCTCATTGCTGTTCTGGAATTTTGACACATAATTACTTTGGTTTTGGTAATGACATACTTTTACAAATTAAAGTAACAGCAATAAGGGCTCCATTTGCTCCTACATATGTGATCATTTACATGGGAGATTTTGAAAAAAAAATTTTGACCTCACAAAATTTTTTTCTGAACATGTGGTATTGTACAAAAGGTATATAGATGACTTATTTTTCATTTGTAGGGGTAGTTTGGAACATTTTGTGGAGTTTTTGACTTAACTGAATAAAAGCATGCATGGTCTTATGTTTATATATGAATCGAGGAAGGAATCTATTCACTTTTTGGATGTAGAGTTTTATGTATGTGAGAGTTATATTATTCAACATAAACCTTATAGGAAAAAGACAGCAGTTAACCATTTTTTGCATGCTACCAGCAAGCATCCACTGCATTTAATCAATTCTCTCTAGTATGGGGAATTCAGAAGAATATTTTTAATACTTCAGAGGAGAAATTCAAGGCAGATGAGTTAATCGAGGTGAAGGATAGACTTTTGATTGGCTCATGGGTATTCTTTGGAAATTTTGAACAATGCCAAGGGGAGACTTCATGAAATTGTAGGAAATAAAGGTGGTAAACAATGGCATGAGAGTAAATAATAGAAGTAGATTTCTGTATGTCAGGACATAGTGAAAAAAAACTTTATTTTGTCTCTACGTGTTCACCATTTTCAGAGATTTTGGAAAATTTCATCAGGGATCTATGGCATGCTGTGCATCAAGAGGAGCACATCACATTTTTGTATGGTAGATACAATAATTTAAAAGATATTTTGAATTTTAGGCATAGGTAGTCTATGATAGCTTTGGAAATAAGGGCTTCCTTCGCATGTGGACACTGTAAAGTTTGTTCCCAGATGAAGAATTTAATGGGCACAGATATTAATGAAAGGAAGTTCATTTCTATGGAGAGATTTGATTGTGAATCATGAGGGGTAGTGTGTATTATTGGGTGTGGTTGCAAATTTACAAAGTGGTATGTGGGGTAGACTAAGCGGAAAGTAAAGATCCATGTTTTGCAACATCTGGGAGTCATTAGAAAATGTCATTTAAAAAATCCTGTGGCAGAACATTTTCACATGGTTCACAAAGGTCTAGACTCTTGTTTTTTATAGTGTCTTAGCCCTACCTTATTTACTTAGCAGGGTGATTTCATCAGTAAATTAAAGTAATTGGAAAGTAAGCTGATATTACATTGCAAAACATTACAACCTACGGGTTTACATTTGGAAGTCAAACTTTTTAACTTTTTTTTTTGTTGAAATTAGTGTGTTTTATGAAACATGAAATATGTTATTTATAATGTTATTTAAAGGTTTTATCAGTAAGAGTTAAAAAAATAATTAATGTTGATTAAAAATGGTTTAATTAATTTTCAATTAGCTGTGTAAAACCTGGATAAAAGCCACCTTTAGTTGGTGTTTAAATATCCTGAGAAAGTGAATAGCCAAGATACCAGATGTGTTTGGAATAAACCAAGGTGGTTGAGCAGCATGGTGGATTCTGTAAATTTTCCACAAAACTTAATATCTCAGAATAATGTATTATGGAAAGTTTGAATCTTAAAAGGGAAGATTTTTCAGATGTTTGTTCAGATACTATTCAACATAACATTTAAGGAAAACAATAGGGCTAATTCTAACAGTAGAACTAGATTAAAGAGTATCAAATATATACGGGTAAATATACATGTATTATATGATATTCTATACTAGGATTATAGCTAAAATATAAAGCTTAGAAATACAGTAATAGTATACATATTGTATATAAACAGAAAAAGAAAGAGATCAGAATTTGTAAATATGTATATAGTTAAAGACTATAACTATGTCATCAAGGTTTGGGGGTTGGTATAGTGATTAAGGTGTTAATCTTATAGGCAGGTTTCAGGGTTTGATTTCATATTGCTATATATAAAGTATATAATAAGTTCTGTACATAAATGTGATTTCATTATACCTATGTTTATTCTGTCTTATATAAATGTCTGATTTTAAATGCATATCTATTAATATTAATGGAATGAATAATTCAGTAAACAGGGGGAGTCTATTCAAATAGTTGCAATTACATAAAGCTGAAATAGTATTTTTATAGGAAACACATTTAATAAGAAAATAATAAAGAAAATAAGTAAATACATTTTCATTAAAGAATTATTTGGTTTTAGCAAGTTCTGACTTTCGAGCTAAAAGAAGAGGCACTCTTATTTTATGGAAGAACTCACTGGTAATGCGTAAAGTAAAAGATACCTATTTTGATAAAAACTGTATGTTATTGTTATAACTGAGTGGAACAGAAAACTATATACATTGGTGAAGTCTTAATTGGATTCTAGAGGTTGGAGCAAAATATGCAAAAAATTACTTACACACTATAGCCTGTTACATAAAAGGTAAGGTCATAATGGCTGTTGATTTTAATTGTATTTTATCAGACAAAGATTCCACTGCAGATAGAAAGCTGAGAATCACATCTTCAGCCAAACATTTAACAAATGTTGTAAATCTAATGAATTTAAAGGATATATATATGAGTTAAGGAAAACAAACATACTTTAATTTACCCATTATTCATATAGATAAGGAACACAAACAAATAATAACATTTTTGTCTCAAACACTCTGTTATCACATATCAGAGAAGTTTCAATAGTTTCCTGGCCATTATTGGACCATAATGCTATAATCTTTAATATTATTTTAAAAACTGACAATTTAATACATCACAGGAGATTATGCACCAGCATCTTCTTCTTCTTTTTCTTTAGGCTGCTCCCTTTAGGGGTCGCCACAGCAGATCATCTGTTTCCATTTCTTCCTGTCCTCTGAATCTCACTCTGTCAGACCAACCACCCGAAAGTCCTCTCTCACCACATCCACAAACCTTATCTTAGGCCTTCCTCTTTTCCTGTTACCTGGCAGCTTCATCCTTAGCATCTTTTTTTCCCAATATACTCTGCATCCCTCCTCAGTCCAAACCAATGTAATCTTGCCTCTCTGGCTTTGTCTCCAAACCTACCAACCTGGGCTGACCCTCTAATATACTTATTCCTAATCCTGTCGACCCTCGTCACGCAGTGCAAATCTTAACATCTTTAACTCTGCCACTTCCAGCTCTAACTCCTGCCTTTTTGTTAATGCCACTGTCTCCAACCCATGTAACATAGCTGGTCTCACTACCCTCTTGTAGATCTTCCCTTTCAATCTTATTGGTACTCGTCTGTCACAAACCACTCCTGACACACTTTTCCACCCATTCCATCCTACCTGTACTCTCTTCTTCACCTCTCTTCCACACTCACCATTACTCTGAACTGTTGATCCCAAGTATTTAAACTCATCCACCTTCGCCACCTCTACTCCCTGCCTCCTCACCATTCCTATATCCTCCCTCTCATTCACACACATATTCTCTCTTAGTCCTGCTGACCTTCATTCCTCTTCTCTCTAGAGCATATCTCCACCTCTCCAGGGTGTCCTCCACCTGTTCCCTACTCTCACTACAGATCACAATGTCATCTGCAAACATCATAGTCCACGGGGACTCCTGTCTCATCTCGTCTGTCAACCTGTCCTTTACCATTGCAAATAAGAAAGGGCTCTAAGCTGATCCTTGATGTAATCCTACCTCCACCGTAAATGCATCCGTTACTCCCACTGCAGACCTCACCACTGTCACACTACCCTCGTACATTTCCTGTACCACTCTTATATACTTCTCTGACACTCCTGACTTCCTCATACAATACCACAACTCCTCTCTAGGCACCTTGTAATATGCTTTCTCTAAGTCCACAAAGACACAATGCAACTCCTTCTGACCTTCTCTGTACTTCTCCATCAACACTCTCAGAGCAAGCATTACATCTGTAGTGCTCTTTCCTGGCATGAAACCATACTGCTGATCACTAATCATCACCTCCCTTCATAACCTAGCTTCCATTACTCTTTCCCATAACTTCATGCTGTGACTGATCAGTTTAATCCCTCTGTAGTTACTACAGCTCTGCACATCACCCTTATTCTTAAAAATCGGTAACAAAACACTTTTTCTCCATTCCTCAGGCATCCTCTCACTTTCCAAGATTTCATTAAACAATCTAGTTAAAAACTCCACTGTCATTTCACCTAAACAACTCCATGCTTCCACAGGTATGTCATCTGGACCAACAGCCTTTCCATTCTTAATCCTCTTCATAGCTATCCTTACTTCCTCCTTGCTAATCCACTGCACTTCATGATTCACTATCTGCACATCATCCAACCTTCTCTCCCTCTCATTCTCTTCATTCATCAGCCCCTCAAAGTACTCTTTCCATTTGCTCAACACACTGTCCTCGCTTGTGAGTACGTTTCCCACATTATCCTTTATCACCCTTACCTGCTGCACATCTTTACTAGCATGATCTCTCTGTGTAGCCAATTGATACAGGTCATTTTCTCCCTCCTTAGTGTCCAACCATTCATACAACTCTACATATGTCTTATCCTTAGCCTTCACCACCCCTCTCTTTGCCATGCACATCATCTCCTTATACTCTTGTCTACTTTCTTCATCTCTCTGACAATCCCACTTCTTCTTCACCAACCTCTTTCTCTGTATACTCTTCTGTGCTTATTCATTCCACCACCAGGTCTCCTTGTCCTCTTTCCAGATGTCACACCAAGCACCTTTCTAGCTATCTCCCTTACTAGCTCTGCTGTAGCTACCTAGCTATTTGGTAACTCTTTACTGCCACCTAGTGCCTGTTTTAACTCTACCCTGAACTCCACCTCACAATTACCCTTTTTCAATTTCCACCATTTGATCCTTGGTGCTGCCCTCACACTCCTCCTCCTCTTCTTGATCACCATTGTCATCCTACAAACCACCATCCTATGCTGCCTAACTACACTTTCCCCTGCCACCACTTTACAGCCTCCAATCTCCTTCAGACTAGCCCTTCTACATAAGATATAATCCACCTGTGTGCACTTTCCTCCACTCTTGTATGTCACCCTATGCTCCTCCATCTTATTAAAATATGTATTCACCAAAGCCATGTCTATCCTTTTCGCAAAATCCACTACCATCTGCCCTTCTGCATTCCTTTGCTTAACACCATACCTACACATCACTTCCTCATCCCCTCTGTTCCCTTCACCAACAACAGTATACATTATTAAAATAAAAGGATTCAAGGATTGGTATGGTAAAAAGATCAAAATGTTCCTAGAAATAAACATGAATGGTGAAGTATCTGACACTGTCCTGTTGGATTCACTAAAGGCTTACTTAAATGGAAGAGTAACATGCTAGTATATTAATAAAACAAGAAAATGGGACAAATAATTGAATATACTACAGGCCAAAATAAGCACACTTAAGTTAAATCTAAAACCAAATGACATTATCAGTCAGTCTGAACTTAAAAACTGAAATGCAAAATATGCTGAAATTCTAAATCATAAAGTTTCAATAAATCTGGAAAAACTTACATTTCAAGCATATTCAGTAAACCTTTTAAGCTTGCATAAACTAAGTCTTAGATCAGACAAAATAAATAAAATATCAAAGAAATTATAACACATATAAATAATAAAAAAGAAAGAAGAACAAATATTAAAGGTATTCTTGAGGGCTTTAATCTACGTTATGAAAATATAAATAATAATAGAAATAACCTAGATAATGATGACATAGTTGAAACTTTTCTAAGGGGAAATATAAATAATGAAACAGCAAGTGAACAAATAAAAATTAATACACCATTCACTTTAACATAAATAAAATATCAAATAAAATATTAAAATATAATAAGGCACTAGGCTTAGATGGTCTTATACCAGAACTATATAAAATACTACCAGATGATTCAGTTAAAATATTAGATTCTGTCTATAGAGAAATAAAAACAACTGCTAAAGTCCCCCATCATAAAAATAGTCCTTTGTAGTTTTTATTTTATTTCAGTTTTAAATGTGAAGTATAAAATGTTTATATCTATTTTAGCTAGCAGAATTAATCTACTTATGCCTAAACTAATTAACAATGATCAAACCGGGTTTATTTTAAATGGACAAGTACAGGATAATATAATAAGAATACATATATTAATAGACTATGGAAATAAAAATAAAAAAGACCTTTCTATCAGTAGTCTTGATTTAAATAATGCTTTTGATTCAGTCAATTGGTTGTACCTGATTAAAACAAATTTGTCAACTGAGCTAATCACATTCATTTCTAACTTATACAATAAATCTTGTGCTTATGTTAAAAATAAGCTCTTTTCTTTCTAATGCTTTTAAATTGCAAAAAGGCACAAACCAAGGATGTCCATTACCATCTTTACTTTTTACATTAGCTATAGAATTCTTTGCTAATAATATTAGATCCAATAAGGAACATTAATTGTATCAAAATAAAAGAATATTTCAAAATAAAGATTCAACTATTTGCTGATGATATTTTACTAACAATAAGAAATATAGATACTTCATTAAAATATACAATTAGCTCTATGAGTCAGTTTAAATAACTCTCAAACTTTGATTTAATCATAATAAAACATGTACATAATTAATAAAAAAATAAAAAAAAAATCATACAAAAATATTCTAACTTCAATTGAAATATCAATCAAATAAAATACCTTGGTACAACCATTATCAAAGCAGTAGCAAAAAATTATACAAACTTTCAACAGGTTGTTCATAGAATTTTAAGTTTAGTCACAAATTGGAACAAATTATTCTTTACCATGGATTAATGGTTAATGCTTATGAAGATAGCAATTCTCCCTAAATATTGTTTGTCTTAAAATCTTTAGTACTATCTCCACCCAAAAAATGATGAAGAAGATAAATTATATTCTACGTAAGTTTTTTTTGGCATCATAATAAGCCAATAGTTTCCTCTGATTGACAAAGAAAAGGTTGAGATAATGGTGGAACAGGATTCCTTGAAATCTGCTTGCATGCTACTTCAACAATTGTTAAAGTTATAGCATTGTGGATAAATTCATCTTATGATTCAAAATGGAAACAAATACATCAAGAAATATTATTAGTAAATAATAAATATATCATAACCATTCATAAACAAATAGTGCCTAACAGTTTAATCTGTTAGTAAAAGATTTTTGAGTAAATGGAATAACATCCTCTTCTCAAATTCCCTATTTAAATAACATAATTTCCTCTTTCCAAACTTTCACAAATTCTAACCATTGTATTGCAGACATAATATTTTCTGTGTTTCTAACTACATATACAAATGACTGCTTAAAAACTCATAACTTTGTAACAAACTGCTAGTATTGAAACAACAAAGTAACTTAATTTATTGGCATCAATTCTTAAAAATGGTACTGATATGTATACTGTTGAAAATTTGAAGTCCAAATACAATCAAGATTCTAAGAATTGGTTAATTTTACAAATATTTAGAGACTTTGTAAACACAGAGATTAATAATATATTTAACCTAGATAAGAAATTATTTCCCAAATTATTGGAATTCTTAACAAATATCAATAGTAATGCAATGAAAAATAGATCATATTTGTTACAAATTTATAAAATTCTTAAGTTAGATTTCACATATTTAGATAATTCCTATTGGAACTACTCTTCAAAAATTAATAATCAAAACTTGTCAAAAGAATACAAGAAAATAATATTAAAATCTACAGGTAAAGCTACATCTTCATTATACTGGAACATTTTTACTTGGAAATTCTTCCGCAGCACTTTTGTCACTATTAACAAAATTAGAATTATGTATAAATCAAAATTAAATGCTGGAGATGTGATTCTGAAATAGCTGATTGGATGCATATAGTGTATGTATGTGAAGTCATCTCCCCTTTTTGGAAAGAAATTAATAACTTAATTCAAGCTGTATGGTCAGACAGATGTAATATTTCTAAATCTTTAGTTTCATTTAATGCTCCAATTCCTGAAAAAATTCCAAAAACTCAAGTGCCTCTTCTTTGGTCTATTCTTGGTATGGCCAGAAAAGTGAATACTAAAAATTGGAAAAATCAGTTTCCCCCTCTAGTTGAATTTATTAGTATGGCAAAAATTGGTTTCAGTAGTGAATTGCATAGTATAAAGAAGAAAACTTCTAATATTACTCTTTCATATAAATCTTGGCTTAAACTTAAAGACTTGCTTGAAAAATGTTACTTATTGTTGATATGTAATACTTTGATATATTGATTAGCCATGGATCTATGTAAATAGTTTATTTGTTTTATACTTGATTTGTTTATTGTTTTAAATCCAAATAAAACATGTATGAAAAAAAAATCAGAACTTTGGTCTACTCTACTAACACTAGAGAACAGTGAATAACCTTTAAATAGCACTAAAAGTCGCTTAAATGTTAAAGAACAGCAGGGGGAAAAGCTTAAAACCACATACTTTGGCTTCTTAAGTACCTCATTAACACTGCTTTGTCCTCTGCACTACAAAGCATTATTTGCATTAAGATGCATATTCTGAACAGTAAGAGGAATGATATTCTTATATCTGAATTAATGGCTAACTGTAATGGTCCTTTAGTGATGAGTATCAGGACAGGTATAAGGCAAAATCTGGTATAGGTTCATAGGTTCATACTAGGCTATCTGCCCTAGGGCATTTAAAAGCCTAGCCAGAGTGTGTGTGGCTTTCACCACCCCTTAGGATGAGAATACTATACCCATTAGTTTGCTGTGCCTCTGTCCAGCAGTGATACAGAGATGATTCCCGGGGTAAACCTACGATCTCCCATCCACTCGTCAAGATTTCTCTTGAACAGAGTCAGTGAGGGGCTCTGCCTCACATGGACTGGGATTCTGTTCCATAATGTAGGGAGTCTCTGGGTGATGAATCTGTCCCTCCAGCACATCCTATTTATATCCGTGTTGAGGTTTAAGTCTCTTGCTCTCGTGGCTCTGGTGGATTCGGATTGAGGTGGAGCATGTCCATTAATTCCGGGTTGGACATGGCCTTGTATGTCAGGCACAGATCACCTCTGAGCAGACGGTATGCGACTGAATAGAGCTGGAGTTTCTTCAGTCGGGCATCGTATGACATATGTTTGAGCCCCTTTATCCTTTTGGTGAGGAACTTTTGGGGTCTTTCCAACTGCTGCAGGTGTCGGGTAAGGTACATTCTGAATGGGCGTTGTACTCAATCATTGGTCTGATAAGTGAAGAGTACAGGGGTACAATGACCTCTCCTGATCTGGATGTGAATCCCTTCATGATCAGGTGGGCAATGTAGAAGGTCTTCCTAACCACTTTGGCAATGTGAGTGTCAAAAGAGAGGTTACTGTCAACTTGGGTCCCCAGGTCCCTGATAACTTCTTCCGTGTTTAATGGATTACCACCTATGTGGTAATTAGGGGTTACCTTGTTTTTTCCAAAGGGTATGACTATACATTTTTTGGCATTTAGCTTAAGGCCATGGCTCTGGCACCAGTTATCCATTTCTATGAGACCTTTCTGGAGGATGTCTGTGTCTGATGGAGTGTCAATTATGGTGCCCAGTTTGCAGTCATCTGCAAATTTTGTCAGCCACAATCCCCCTATGTTTGCCTGCACTTCAGAAAAATAAATGCCGAACAAGAGGGGGCCCAGGACTGAGCCCTGTGTGACACCGCTCGTGACTGGCTTAGAGTCTGACATGGCACCAGCAACTTTAACCCTGTGTGTTCTGTCCTTGAGCCAGTTTGCAACCCATCTTGTGACATATGGGTTTACATCTAAACTGGTGAGCTTTTCTATGATGCCCGAGTGGGGTATTGTGTTGAACGCTTTTGCTAGGTCAAGGTAGGCTGTGTGAACTGCCTTACCCTCATCAATGGCCTTAGTGACTGTTTCGAAAAAGTCGACCAAGTTCAAGAGGCAGGATCTGCCCTTGACAAAGCCAAATTGGGTAGGATCCAGTGTCTGTAGGTCCCCAATGTCTTTATTTATGAGTTCCATTATGATCCTCTCCATAGCTTTGCAGACAAGGCTCGTCAAGCTTATGGGGCGGTAATTTCCAGGGTCCGTAGAAGCACCGCCTTTGTGGAGTGGGACCACAGTTGCCGTACGCCATTCTTTGGGTACGTATCCTGTAGTAAGGCTAAGATTAAACAGCAGCCTTATGTGTGGGTTTAGTTCCTCATTGAGTTCGTATAGCACACAGCCGGGGATACCGTCCGGTCCCATTGATGCTGTGTTTTTTGCTTTAGAGAGCAGCTCTCACCTGGGCATCTGAGATGTTTGGGAGGCTAGACTCTGGTGGGATAGATATTTTTCCTTTTGGGGGGAGGGAGGGGAGAAATTTGCACTGAACCTGTCTGCCAGTATGTTGGCAATGTCTGTGGGTTCAGTGATTTTTTTATCATTTTGGACTAATTCTGAGCATATCTGGGAGTTTCCACCCAGGTTTCTAACTTAGCTAAAGAAGGCTTTATGATTGTCTTTTGTGTCATTAGCGATTTTTCTCTCAAAGTTGGCCTTGGATGATTTTATGAGTGATCGTAGTTTTTTGCTAGTATTGATCAAGAGATGCCTTCCCATTTAGGGATTTTGCTCTGTCATGTAGTAGCTTTCTCCTCTTGTTGTAGAGTTTGTTTATGGCTGGAGTCCACCAGACCGGGCGCCTGCCTTTGGTGGAAAGGGTCTTGATTTTATTAGGGATTGCTTGATCCATACATTCCTGGAGATGCTCGTAGAAGGCATTTGTAAGGGTTTCAGCAGCGTGGGTTGTGGTTTCCACTGGCTCGGGGGCCTTGAAGGATACCACTCCAGTCTTAAGAAGTGTGAAGTTTGCTTTTGAGAAGTTGTGAAATCAGATAGCTGAGAGGTCTGGAGTTGTGTCAGTCTGAGGAACATCAACATCTTTCAGTGGGTGTTCATATGCACATAGGGTAATACAATTCTATCAGTCTATAGAGCATTATAAGCCTAGCAAGATTCAGACTCTGTACCTTGTGTTTCTGAAGTAAGTATATTAATGATTATATGTTCCAAAATACCAGACAAAGCTAGTTGGGGCATTAAATGACACCAGGGAAATTGTTTCAAATATTGCTTTGAATCATTTAAAAAGTTAAAAAAGAGCAAGTATGGCATTATCATGCACCTTCTGAACAATGAGATCTATGAAATTCTAATGTCTGGGATTATTGACTGACTGTAACCATTTATGATTTATGAAGGACATGGTGGAAAAATTAGATAATACGTCAGGGACTTTCTGTGAACCAAAGGATAGATAAGGCCTATGTCACTATGTAGCTGAATATGTGTTTGAATATGTGCACGTGTGTAAGATAATAAGAGGACTGCGTGTGCTAACGCAATTCATGAGTTTCCAGATGTGATCACCACATGATAGTGAGGATTACCAACAGTGGTAATACCACATGATTCAGGATATGCAAATTAGCCAACAATGCGACCTTTTCACATTGCAGCTAATGTGTCTCTGAATCATACTTTACTCAGTTGTGGATAAAGTCTCTGTTAACAGTGGCTGTTAGTACTTACAGTAAATTCATTATGAATCCAGGGAAAAGATCTCTGATGACAAACAGTGTTATATCTGAAAATCAGCCTAATCAGTGAGGTACAGAGATCGGCAATATTTTGTTGCAATCCTCTGTGTTTGCCCTTGACTATCAGATGTTCTGTAAAGTGCACTTTTCTGACACTTATAACAACACAATGATTTAGACTTAACACACTTTCCACAACAATATTTAGATCTTCGGTTTCCCTGTCAACTTATAGTAACTCTGAATTAGTTTTGTATTGTAAAGAATAATTACACAACAAAGTTGATCTCCATGTCATGAGAAGAACACAGGCTTTTAATAACTCACTGATGCTTAAACAGGATAAAGGTGGAGAGAAGTAAAAGTGCCACAGAAGTAGAGCAAAAAACTCATTGAAAGTGTAAGGTAAGGACAGCACCAAATATCAGCCTCCTAGCAACATTACAGTACTCTGCCACCATAAAGTGAGCATTTGTGTAAGCAAATCATGCAACACTAATGTTTCACTTGTGTCATTCCATATACTGGACAATGTCAGAATGGAAGTGACATAATGAAGAAGGTCACATTGAAATTGGGTAAACTGGGCAAACATGTAAAACTTTCTGTGCATTTCTTATAGTGTGTGTGTGTGTGTGTGTGTGTGTGTGTGTGTGTGTGTGTGTGTGTGTGTGTGTGTGTGTGTGTGTGTGTGTGTGTGTGTGTGTCTGTGAGTATATGTGTGTGAGATGGGGGGGTGTGAGTTTAAATATGTGAATGGATCCATGAATTCATTCAGTTGTGTAGGGAAGGCTGTGATGTTGAGTGAAAGTCTGTGTGTGTGTGTGTGTGTGTGTGTGTGTGTGTGTGTGTGTGTGTGTGTGTGTGTGTGTGTGTGTGTGTGTGTGAGTATATGTGTGTGAGATGGGGGGGTGTGAGTTTAAATATGTGAATGGATCCATGAATTCATTCAGTTGTGTAGGGAAGGCTGTGATGTTGAGTGAAAGTCTGTGTGTGTGTGTGTGTGTGTGTGTGTGTGTGTGTGTGTGTGTGTGTGTGTGTGTGTGTGTGTGTGTGTGTGTGTGTGTGTGTGTGTGTGTGTGTGCATGTGTGTGTGTGTGTGTGTGTGTGTTTGTGTGTGTGTGTGTGTGTGTGTGTGTGTGTGTGTGTGTGTGTGTGTGTGTGTGTGTGTGTGTGTGTGTGTGTGTATGGTTGTGCTTGTGTGTGTCTATGTTTGGGTGAAAGTGTTCATAAGTTAATTTGATTGTATGGGATAGGTTGTGATTTAATGTCTGCATGTGGAAGGAATGTCTGTACGTGTGTGTGTGTGTGTGTGTGTGTGTGTGTGTGTGTGTGTGTGTGTGTGTTTGTGTGTGTGTGTGTGTGTGAGAGAGACAGAGTGAATAAATGGG
>NC_056727.1:141687415-141712415 GCF_019279795.1 Protopterus annectens | reverse complement strand
TTATCACAGTTGTATATGCCATGTCATATAGCTGTTTATACTTTGAAATGCATACAAATAGATTAATGCAACTCTCAAGCAGGTCATTTAATACAGTAATCTGAAAGCATAACATATGTTGCTGTCCAGGCCAAGGCCTGCAAGTAGTACAACAGTAAAGACAGAATGGGCCACAGGATAACAATCAATCAACAGTAAGAAATACAGATGCATGGTCCAGCAGCCTCTAACTACACTATGTATGCAATCCCTAGGGGGAAAAGACACAATGGGATGTATCTCTTACATAACAAGGCATAACTGAAACCATCACAATCTCACTGACAAACAGAACAGTCTGAATGGCAGTAAGCAGTAGGCCTGCAATTTTCCCAAGATGAAATGTATGGAAATTTATATCCATATATGTTAAGGCAGCTTACTCATGATATCCTTCACATGTTGTAACAGCCTTGGTTATTTATGGTGCATACAACCCCACAGACTGACTTACAGGGGCATATAACACTGTTACATACACTGACCTCTGGACTGTAGAAGGGCACACATGTTTTGTGCAGATGAAGCCCACATATATATGGACCCAACCCCACAATATGTGTGGGGGCCACACTAGCACTGGAATGATGGCAGGAATGGCAGCATGACATAATCACAGGCCACTACATAACCCCTGACTGCATGTCATATGAGCAACGCCTGGTATGTAGGTGGAGGACAGAGTCTGGAACACAGGCCCATATGTTAAATAGTGTTGTCATACACTGAGCAAGTTGCTTATGTTACAGGATAGTCTGCAACATAGCCTTAGTCAAGAATATGAAGTCAGAAACACGAATGGATGTAGCCATGTACTGATAGCACTCAACAAACACGCTGCCAGTGATTTATCTGACACAAGCCCTGTGTGTTGGAAAAACAAAACATAACAGGCACACCTCTGGCCATCATGTGGATAGGCCCACAGTTGAGAGCTATGCAGATAGACTGTATTCCTTGTTAAACTTTTATGTATACACATACCCTGTAACACTGGTGCTATACAATGCATATAACACTACTCACACACTGTCTGTAGTTCTGGAACCTTATACAAATATGTAGCTGGCCTTAGGCTGCAAGTCCTCTTGTAAGAGGTACTGCTAACTGCTGTCTGTAACACTGCTGCCCTCACACAGGAAGGATGTCCACCACACAGGAAAGGTAAAGGGACCACACCCACATGATGTAGGGATTTATAGTAGTGAGTTGCCATGACAGTGGTAATTGTAAGTACTGAACAGCATGCTGAATGTACGCAGCAAGTGGAGGACACTGATTGGTGCAGCAGCCATCATCTGATCATGTGCATTACCTACATAATCCATGCTGCAATCTATTCAAAGCTGCTCAATCCATTTACGGGAGAGAGAGAGAGAGAGAGATAGAGAGTGTGTGAAACAAGTAAACAAACTAAGAAAGAAGAAAGCAGGCTAAAGGCCAAGGCAAAGGAAAAAAAAACCTTACAAGGAACTATCCAGAACAGACATCCTTCCCACAACAGGTATGTGAAGTATATATGCATGTAATTGACTGTAGTACTTAGTCCATAATAATGGGATAGATGATGTGGAATGATTTATATGTGCAATCAGGTGTTTCTGGTTTTAATGTGTGTGTTTATGTGCTTTTGTGCTCAAATTAAAGTTGGATTTTGAAAGAATTCCAGCTGATTCTTGGTCCTGTGGTGCCTTGCATTGTCTTGCCATCAGATGTTGTTGTAATGGTATTCAGCTGAACAACTGCTATGGACAATAGAGTCTGTCCCTGTGGGTAGTGGGCCATACCCGTGAACTGTGCAGAGCAGCACTGACTGACAAGATGTAAGCCATCATAGTATGTGTTGTGTAATGGAAAACATTCATATTATTGTGGCTAATAGCTATTGGTGGAAATAATGCCATATTGATGGACAGTTTGGTTCCAGGGCCCAGCACTTGCAGGACAGTCATGTTAACATGTAATGTAGCATGCTAAAATGCCATATGTGTGTAATAGGCTTACATGCAATCTGTCCCTATATATACCTCCTAATGTTAGGCTGTGCCCATATATGGCACCTGTCTGTGGTGTAGCAAGGCAGAACAGTGCAGCTGTGCAGGAAGGAGAGTTAGAGATTGTGGACCTGATGTCTGAATGTATCCCATATACACACACATATATATATATATATATATATATATATATATATATATATATATATATATATATATATATATATATATATATATATATATATATATATATATATATATATATATATATATATATATATATATATATATATATATATATATATATATATATATATATATATATATATATACATATATATATATATATATATATATACACACACACACACACACACACACACACACACACACACACACACACACACACACACACACGTATGTCTACAGATATACATACACCTATATGTGTACATATAGATATAAACACATATATACAACATAATATATATCTACACATATATATATATATATATGTGTGTGTGTGTGTGTGTGTGTGTGTGTGTGTGTGTGTGTCTTTTTTATATATATATATATATATATATATATATATATATATATATATATATATCTATGTATATATATATATATATATATATATATATATATACAAACACACACATATGTATATAAATACATGTCCCCTATATTTCCATCACAGTGCTGCATGTATGTGTGAGTGAACATCACACATATCAATACACAGATATATATATATATATATATATATATATATATATATATATATATATATATATATATATATATCAGCAATTTTGTGCAACATGGACAGTTATGTCACTTGTGAACCCCTTGTAGGAACCACATTGCCCTTTTCTGTGAAGGTGGGACTGGGAATTTGGGGTAGGATAGCAGGTATATTTGTGGAGGTGGTTTGGGTTGGTAGATAGAGAGGACAGCCTACAGGGGTGGTATATGACACATGTGATGGGTAAACACCCTTGATGGTGGGTGTCATCTGCGATGTGGAAGCCCCATGAGCCTCCATATGTTAACAATGGGGACAAGGCCCCAACCCCATTGCCAGTCACAACAGCAGCTTCAAGACCCTGAAGGTGCCTGGGCTGGAGGCTGAGCAGGAGGAGCATGTGGACCCCGTGATTGTGTACTGAGGGCCTCAAGGTGCTGTAGCACATCCCACAAGTCTCTGTGGAGCTCCCTATGCAACAGACGCTGGACCTGACCTCAGGTGACAGGTTCATGTCTGTGTGTGCCCCCAGAGGGGGACACCATCCCCTGAGATGGTTCCACCTGAAGGCAGTGCAGGACCAGAAGATGAGGAGGCCCCAGGGTGGGTCCCACATGTGTTGTGGCCCGGTAAGATGGCCAGATGAAGTGGGAGAGGTGGTTCTGCTGGGAAATGTTCCCTAAACATGCTATTGTTTCACTTTTAAAAAACATATGTGGGTAGTAATAGTCCACACAGTACCAGATCATGTCCAACAGCATGCATAGATATCCCCAATAACACATAACGACAGATGTGCAGCAATCACACAGCAAACAGACCACATGCATATATGGAACCACAGTGGCCCTTACAATGGCATGCAGGTGACATTGTCCGTAACAGCCCAGCAATGATAGTGTCCCCACAGGGAACATGGCTACAATCACATAGCACAAAGCGTGGTACAATACGATATATGTCCCAACAGTAGGTAAGCTGTAGCCATACATATTGAGTTGTGTGAACAGTTTGTTGTCACAGATATGGTAGGGGGGAGACAGAGATGTGTATTAAGAACTATGGTACCCTTGCTGTATGAGTTGCTCAGACCTGTTTCCATCTTTATGTCTTTCAGGAAAGATGTCACATGGCAGGTTACCTATGTATTCAGCAGACGAAAATGAGGTCATCATCAACCACCTGGCACAGCACTACCAGGTGCTCCTGCCAAAGAGCACCTGGCACAGCATTACCAGGTTCTCTTTGGCAGGGCAGCCCATGAGCAGCAGGAGTGAATCGCCATTTGAAATGATCTAGTCGACTGGGTCAATGATGTCGGCCTGCATAACTGCAGTTATGAGCAGATCCAGCATCATTGCAGCAACCTGCTTCACAATGCATGCTGTTGCAGTCTGGGGTTCACCTTGCAATGGGGGGGGCATGCCATCCACCCCCGACACATGTTGAAGAGCTCCTCGCCAGCCTCATGGCACCTGCCCACCCGCACATGCAACAACTGGCGGAGACCATAGTGGAGGTGGGTGCTACCCACATACTGGCAGAGGAGCATGCAAGTAAGGCCACAGGGCACATCAGTAGACCACTTTTGCATATCCATCTACATCTGTACAGGTAGATCATGCATACGCGAGATGACATTTATATAGTCTATTGCTGCATAGTAGTAACAAATAGATGTGCATAAGCTGTAGTATTGTGGACTTGTACTGTTGATGTCCTGTAATGCTGCACTCATCCTGTACCATTACCACAGCTGTGGCTACTGACATCACATCTCTCACACGCTTATATAGGTCCTTCTGGTATACCACCAAGGCAGCAGCCTGTAGCTAGTGAGTATGATTTATGTTCATGCTTGTCAGTTCACCGGTCATGTAATGGCTACAGTATATTCCATGCGCACATCTAACACACCTACCCATAATGCATGCCATACATGTTCATGTGTTGTTGCTGTTAACTGTACTGCATCACAGTGGTGACCATGATGGTGTATCTGAAAGGTATGTCAGACACCTGCAATATAACTAACATCCTGTCATTGCAAAATGTGTCCACAGGGATGAACATAATGGTGGGACAAATGGCCTACAGTAGGAACATGTGTGAAACATCACCCTTACACAGTGCTACAAATATGGGGAATACATACCTTCACAAACACTGGAAGCATATGTGTGCACACACTCCAGATAAAATATAGTGGAAGCAGCTGTTGAGGTACTGACTGCATGCAATTGTCATGGAAATGCACCTTTCAGCAAGTACATGTCCCCAGTGTCACACCACGTATTGGTCTGCTGTCCAAGATTTTTGGCAATCAAATGTGCACACTTACCTGCAACAGAGGCAGCCATGGCTTGCACACATCTTACATGACATGTCGTGGGCCCCATACCCAACAGGTAGCACCCATGAGCTGGACATGTAACCATACCTCACCATTGCATATACCATGGCAAACAGGGCAGAAAGTCATTTATGTGGCAAGGATGTATGGGACAGGAATGATGTAGGAAATAAACACATGTCCATCCAAGACAGATGATGTCACATGTAGAAAACTGGTCATGCGGGCTGCCTAGTAACATGCCAAAATACTGAGGGGGTTGCAGGAATGTCTAGCAAGTACTGGCTGTGCAGTACCTGTGACAGCAATTGCCTGGACTCTGCAAGTGTGTGGCCTATGGGTTAGGGTAATCAGATGTGACAGCTGTACCACAGGACACATCAGCCAGGCCTCTCTATAGGTAGTGTATGCATAACAGAAGAGGTCCCCAAATGTCATGCGTTGCAATGTGTACTGGTGTACCATGACCACGTTGGAAACCTACAGACAGTATCATGTAAGATACATGTGCTGCACAACCAATGCCTCACCCCACCTCAGGCCCACCATCCCCATATTTACTGTGCCAGTGCCAGTGTACACCTGTATGTTTGCCATTCATTAGCTGGGACTAGGCTGTTACATGTGGTGTTCAGTGTTTGGGAACCTGCAAACTGACACACATGTGTAGACCATAGTTGTCAAGCATCTGCAAAAAGGCTGAAGGTGGGGAGGGGGTGTCATCGTGACACACCAGTGCACTGCAGCATGGATCCTAAGGATGCTACGAATGGCTGTATTTGCACACAGTCAGCTTCAGGAATTGTGACAGATGTAACCCTGACTCCACAGCAATAGTGATAGCAGTGTGTGAACTCCAAGGGATGTGCACATGAGTTGACCTTGCAATCATGCAGAGTTTGAGGTTCATAGGTTGGTACTATGCTATCGGCCCTAGGGCCTATACAAGCCTAGACATAACAATTCCCTGGCTATTCCTTCCCGCACTATTTACTTCCCTAGACCAGTGTCTAGCAGGACGACTGATGTGATCCCCGGGGTGAATTTCCTTTCTCCCATCCAGTCATCAAGGTTCCTTTTGAAGAGGGCCAAAGAGGCACTCTGCTTGACATATATAGGCAATCTATTCCAGAGTCTGGGGAGTCTCTGGGTCAGAAACCTATCGCTCCAGCATGTTTTGTTTATTGTGATGACAAGGTTTAGATGCCTGGAGCATGTGGCTCTGAGGGATTGGGATTTCTTTAAGTGTAGCATGTCCAACAGCTCTGGGTTTGACATGGCATTGTACGTTAAGCAGAGATTGCCTCAGAGTAGACAATATGCGACAGAGTATAGCTGGAGTTTTTTAAGGCGGTCAGCATAGGGCATCTGCTTTAGGCCTGTGATTCTTTTAGTGAGTATTTCTGCAGCCTTTCCAGTTGTTGCAGATGTCTTGAGAGGTACATACCAAATGGGGACATGTGTAGGGCAGACTGACCATATACTAACAAATGCAGATGGCCCTTGCTAGTATACCCCTTCGAGGAATAGTGACTGCTGTGGTACACATAACAGTGATACAACAAACCATCATGATAAGGGCATGCACACATATGCACCCACAAAGTGTATGCATTGTGGTCAACATCAGCACAACTAACACATTTGTTAGACATTACATTTAAATGTACAGGACATATGTCACATATCAGGCTCATGAAATGTTAACATATGCAGTGATGTGGTCCCATAGTATATCAAGGAAGAGGGTGTCATATCAATAAGGGTGTGTACACTCCCTATAGCCACAGTAAGGTCTGATGGTTGTCAGTGTAATAGTATCGTATTGGTCATACATGCACCGCTGATGTTGAGATCTGTAAATCAGACATCAGGCATTCACAAATGACATCTGTCCGCATATCATCCCAGGTATGTGTCGGACAAACACATAGGGGCTGTGAGCATTAGAGCAGACATAACTGACACAGTAATACCCATTCAGCAATGATGTGTACACCTGTGAGGTATGGTGCACAGTACATCGCAAGGTGCAGAAGAAGGTGCACAGCAATACTGTGTACATTGGTGCATTGTCTTCCAGGGGAAGGGGCATCACCTAACACAGTCCATGCATCACACACATGTATACTGTTGCTAGCATGGATAGACTACAGCTGCACTGCATGCTGTTGAGTATCATATGCTATGCATGTTGACAGATGGGTAATGAGAGGTCTGTGTGTACTATCTTTGTGCAACCTCACCTGTAGGTGTGTGTATATGGGTGGGGGAGTTATTTTGTCTGTAATTGCAATCTGGTGGCATGGAGGGGGTTGATGCATGTAAGATGTGTGTGTGCATGTGTGTGTGTTTGTGTGGGTGTCCATGTATGCACATATGTGATTGTGGGGTTGTTCATATGTCAGTACTTCCCTTTGGAATCGTGCAGTACATGATCATGGACTGAGACATGAGACACCAAGAATAATTGTCTGATATGTAATCTCAGGACAGCTGATAGTATAATAAGGTCTGTAGCATGGAACATGCATTGGGAGGGAAACAAGACATCAGGTTTGCCATTAAAATTGCAATCAGCAGAAAGGTGAATGACTACCCACATATGCAGCACTACAGATGCATTGGGGAATTACTAAACAGCACCAGGGAGTGTGTCCATATATTACTATTGACCACATAAGTTGATTGAGCAGCAGATCTTGAATCTACTGAGCAATAGTTATGTATGACACTGCAGTGCGTGACATTACTGAGTGAACGTAGTAGCCCCTAACATAAGGGGGCCATGCTCACGATGTCCAGACATACCCAGGGTGAAAACTGGATGACAGCAGTGAGGCCTTGTATAATTTATTCCAATCAAGTCAAAGAGACAATGGAGTAACAGGTCATGTGTTGTGATCACTTGCCTAGCCATTTAGAAGAATGATACATTAATGAGTGGTATTAATGAGTGTATGCTACCAAGTGTGATGCAGGATGGGGAACTTACATGAATAAACTTGGGACTGTTTGTAAACTCAGGGACAGGTAGGTATTATGGTGGAATTTCAGGGTGTGTGTGTGTGTGTGTGTGTGTGTGTGTGTGTGTGTGTGTGTGTGTGTATACATGTGTACTGTTATGCAATGCCGTACAGGTCTTAAAGTGCATTTCTTGTTTTCCCCTCATAGGTGGAAAGGTGGGTCAGGGTCCATCCTGCATGCAATCTGATGTTGGTGTCCATACAGACACCAAAAATGATGATAGGACTGTTGAGGCACAGGCAGGGTTGTCAGAGGCCGAAACTGCGCCATCATTTGACATCCCCCTGTTATCCACCCCAACCCCACACACAGTCACAGTGCCTATAGATACCCCATCACCAGTGGCCATAACAGAGGGATAGTTGATGGTTGATGGCAGTGCACAGGAGAGTGTGGTATCTATGCCTGCTGTGTCAGGACACAGCAGGCATAGCCAGATGTCGGGCAGGACACCACATAGGCAGATGTACCGGGTGGTCATGGGAGGGCCACAGGTCATCATGCCCCTGGCAGAAGTGCCACAACTGGTGCCATCAGATGCATGTTTCAGACTGTCTTGGGGGTGTAGACATGTATAGAACTGTACACCAGACAGGGTCTGAGGCTGCAGAGGGCTGCTTTCTCATCTGTAAGTGACAACATCTATGAACTTGCAGGTTCCCTCCATGATTATACTGAGGTCAAGGACAGAAGGTTGGGTGAGATGATGGGCCTCATCAACTATGGATTGTCTATGCTAGAAGATGTGGTGGGATTGGGGCAATGCCCACATGAACATAGGCCAGTAACAGCATCTGGTGGTAAACTTGGACATGCAAGGACACCAAGCCACTCCTGTAGTGGCAGTACCAGCCCCAGCACTGCAGGGGGGGTGCTGCCCACACCACACCACAGAAGGCCATGTACACATGGCCCTGGCCAGTCCCAGGAGGGACCTGGTTCCAGCGGACATATGTCATCATCAGGGGACAGTAGCACATCGAGGACTGTACCTGGACATGCCCATGGAACCTCTGGCAGGCACAGTCCATGCGCCTATGGCCGGAGGCAGTGAACTGCACACCCTGCCAGATATGGTCTGCAGCTGTCCAAGAAACACCTGTATAGGGCAGCCACATGGCAGAAGTTTGAGCATGCATACCCACACACTATACAAACACACCTAGGGTAACCCCGTGCCTACATACACCACATCATCATGCCCATATCAGCATATTACACCCCTCACCCACAGACATGGTGTCAAATGTATGGCCCACCCTTGGTCTCTGGCAAACCAACACACCCTGTGCATATTATAATACATGTGCCACATCCCTGTCATCCATAATATCAATGCAGGTACAGGCTAATATGGTTCTGATGCACACGGTGACTGTACTACAGTGTACCAATGTACTAGTGTGTAACATGTTGTCAGCTGTTTAATCCTTACTACAGGATACGTACCCAAAGAATGGCGTACGGCAACTGTGGTCCCACTCCACAAAGGCGGTGCTTCTACGGACCCTGGAAATTACCGCCCCATAAGCTTGACGAGCCTTGTCTGCAAAGCTATGGAGAGGATCATAATGGAACTCATAAATAAAGACATTAGGGACCTACAGACACTGAATCCTACCCAATTTGGCTTTGTCAAGGGCAGATCCTGCCTCTTGAACTTGGTCGACTTTTTTGAAACAGTCACTAAGGCCATTGATGAGGGTAAGGCAGTTCACACAGCCTACCTTGACCTAGCAAAAGCTTTCGACACAATACCCCACTCGGGCATCATAGAAAAGCTCACCAGCTTAGATGTAAACCCATATGTCACAAGATGGGTTGCAAACTGGCTCAAGGACAGAACACACAGGGTTAGAGTTGCTGATGCCATGTCAGACTCTAAGCCGGTCACGAGTGGTGTCCCACAGGGCTCAGTCCTGGGCCCCCTCTTGTTTGGCATTTATTTTTCTGAAGTGCAGGCAAACATAGGGGGATTGTGGCTGACAAAATTTGCAGATGACTGCAAACTGGGCACCATAATTGACACTCCATCAGACACAGACATCCTCCAGAGAGGTCTCATAGAAATGGATAACTGGTGCCAGAGCCATGACCTTAAGCTAAATGCCAAAAAATGTATAGTCATACCCTTTGGGAAAAACAAGGTATCCCCTAATTACCACATAGGTGGTAATCTATTAAACACGGAAGAAGTTATCAGGGACCTGGGGACCCAAGTTGACAGTAACCTCTCTTTTGACACTCACATTGCCAAAATGGTTAGGAAGACCTTCTACATTGCCCACCTGATCATGAAGGGATTCACATCCAGATCAGGAGAGGTCATTGTACCCCTGTACTCTTCACTTATCAGACCAATGATTGAGTACAACGCCCCACTCGGAATGTACCTTACCCGACACCTGCAGCAGTTGGAAAGACCCCAAATGTTCCTCACCAAAAGGATAAAGGGGCTCAAACATATGTCATATGATGCCCGACTGAAGAAACTCCAGCTCTATTCAGTCGCATACCATCTGCTCAGAGGTGATCTGTGCCTGACATACAAGGCCATGTCCAACCCGGAATTAATGGACATGCTCCACCTCAAAAAATCCAAATCCACCAGAGCCACGAGAGCAAGAGACTTAAACCTCAACACAGATAAAAATAGGACGTGCTGGAGGGACAGATTCATCACCCAGAGACTCCCTACACTATGGAATAGAATCCCAGTCCATGTGAGGCAGAGCCCCTCACTGACTCTGTTCAAGAGAAATCTTGACGAGTGGATGGGAGATCGTAGGTTTACCCCGGGAATCATCTCTGTGTCACTGCTGGACAGAGGCACAGCAAACTAATGGGTATAGTATTCTCATCCTAAGGGGTGGTGAAAACCACACACACTCTGGCTAGGCTTATAAATGCCCTAGGGCAGATAGCCTAGTATGATCCTTTGAACCTATGTCAGGTAGTGTAGCTGTCCAGCCATGATGCATCATAGCTGTTAGTAACACTGAGTGATTGTGGTCTCCATAATATTATCCATTTGTGTTGTAGGTGTACATGTGTCAGCAGGGGGATGGTCTGCTGTCATATCTCACAAGGGGTATGGCACTGTGGTGACATCATGGTTGTGCCATATTCTGGGTACAGTTGAACACATGTCATAGATCTGTATAACAGTTACTGCCTGTGTCACATGGACAGTTGACCCCCTGGGACATGTATAATCAGCAACATGAAGTAGATCCCTCAACATACGCACACACTCTTACTTGGCAACACTGGGACTAGACCCCTACCTTGGTATGTAGTGCTACTGATGTGTGTGGCTTTCATTGCACACATCACACAGCATTCAGGATGAGGTGTGTTCCAGGTTACATGTTACATGGAGAACATCCTCAGGCATGTACAGTATGGTAATGGGTGGTGTAATAGTTGTATATGGACAATACATAGTGTGACATACCATCATATACACATTAACAGACACATAACAGGCACATAGACATCCGAGAGACCTAACTTGTCAGTGTGTCAAATGTGTTAATGGTAGGCTGCATACAGCATGTGCATAACTGGGTTAGATTGTGTTATCAGTTACCTGTATGGGTGATGGTGACAATGGTCGCCATACAGTGGTACATGGGACACGTGCCAGGGGTACCATGGTGTAATGACAGTGTACACAGCACCCACACCTCACTGTGGATATTGTACACACTGGAACCCATGAGGACACTCTGACAAACCCACCATCACACACTGACCACCACTGTGATACAACCCATTGTCCATCCCAACAGTGGTACTACAGGGATATGCATCTAATGCACATGCCACAGGCATAGTAGGGTGATGCATTGGCATGCCTCACCTATGGGCAGCAACATCACTATCCATAATACTGTGTGGCAATGCGTATTGTAATAGGAGTATGTGGCCTCGCAATACTGTACCCTACAGATATACACACAAGCACACATACACACACTTGCCAGAACTCAATGGGTATCTTATGCCTATCAACTCATTTGTACAACAATGTTGTGCTGGTACTACAATGCTCAGGTAGCCTTTAGGGAGAGGAGTGTAACAGGGTAGATGTAATGTCAGGTACAGCAGCAGCCACATCTAACTATGGCAGTGGGTGTTGTGGCAGGTGTGAAGGCCCTCATGGTATTCCCAACTATAGGTGTACTAACACACAGACAAAGATATCCTCAGTAATGCACACATACACATTTGTCAGTACTGGGGTGCATCGCTGCAGGTGGTCATAGGTGTGTATCTAGCTATTGTCCATGGAGAGATGGGAAGTGTAGGGGATGTGTGTACAGCAGTATCATGCCATCTGCCATGTGCCAGCAGGCAATTTATCTGCAGACACCACTGTGGTGACCCTCAGGGTGAGAGTGACATGCATCAGCCAATCCTCTGGGTGTCTCCTGCAAATGGCCAGTGAGGTGATCCAGTTGACATGTATGCAACATGTATTACAAAACATAGTTAGTGTCTGTGTTGGAGACCTGTACCCAAGCATGTTCTGTTGACTGTGGTAGTGTAGTGGAGGTACCCGTGGTATGTGGTGTGTACAGGGTTTTTTGTCCTATCTGTGCCAATTATAACACAGCTGGGCAGACATGTCAGTGTCAGTCAAGCATAGGTTGCCTGTACGTATCCAAGCTGGATACTTGCCATCTGCACATCTGTACATGGACTGACAGACATCAGCTTGCAAACTATCTATGCATTAGGATGAATGTGTCGACAGACAGATGTCTGACACTAATATGTATGCCATTACTACATGTTGACAGCCCTCAATGACTTGTGCTAAACAGACAGTAGTCTACAGTTAATTTACACATGTCAGATCATTATCCAGCAGGGGGATATATACTGTGACACAGCTCACATACCAGGAACACAACAGTGAGGCTTCAGAGTCCATCTATGGATGCAGGGGTGCTTGTTGCCAGTACTACAATTAACAATCTACTCTTGCTTGGGAAAGCACTGTCAGCAGTAGTAACGGCATGATACACTACATGCCAGTGTGACGGGACAAACCTGGGATACTACCCTTGTATGTAACACATTCACATGGTTCATAGGTTCATAGATTCATAGGTTTGTACTAGGCTATCTGCCCTAGGGCATTTATAAGCCTAGCCAGAGTGTGTGTGGCTTTCACCACCCCTTAGGATGAGAATACTATGCCTATTTAGGGTTTAGTTTACTGTGCCTCTGTCTAGTAGTGACACAGAGATGACCCCCGGGGTAAACCTATGATCTCCCATCCACTCGTCCAGACTTCTCTTGAATAGAGTTAGTGAGGGGCTCTGCCTAACATGGATTGGGATTCTGTTCCAGAGTGTAGGGAGCCTCTGGGTTATGACTCTGTCCCTCCAGCACATCCTATTTATTTCTGTGTTGAGGTTTAAGTCTCTTGCTCTCATGGCTCTGATGGATTTGGATTTTTTGAGGTGGAGCATGTCCATTAATTCCGGATTGGACATGGCCTTGTATGTTAGGCACAGGTCACCTCTGAGTAGGCGGTATGCGACTGAATAGAGCTGGAGTTTTTTCAGTCGGGCAGCATATGACATATGTTTAAGACCCTTTATCCTCTTGGTGAGGAACTTTTGGGGTCTTTCCAACTGCTGCTGGTGTCGGGTAAGATACATCCCAAATGGGGCATTATACTCAATCATTGGCCTAATAAGAGATGATTACAGGGGCACAATGACCTCTCTTGATCTAGATGTGAAACCCTTCATGATAAGGTGGGCAATATAGAAGGTCTTCCTAACCACTTTGGCAATGTGAGTGTCAAATGAGAAGTTACTGTCAACCTGGGTCCCTAGGTCCCTGATTACCTCTTCCGTACTTAATGGATTACCTCCTATGTGGTAATTTGTGGGTACCTTGTTTTTCCCAAAGGGTATGACTATACATTTTTTGGTGTTAAGCTTAAGGCCATGGCTCTGGCACCAATTATCCATGTCTATGAGTCCTCTCTGGAGGATGTTTGTGTCCGCTGGAGTATCAATTATGGCGCCCAGTTTGCAGTCATCTGCGAACTTTGTCAGCCACAATCCTCATATGTTTGCCTGTACCTCGGAAAAATAAATGCCAAACAAGAGGGGTCCCAGGACTGAGCCCTGTGGGACACCGCTTGTGACTGGCTTAGAGTCTGACATAGCTCCAGCAACTCTGACCCTGTGGGTTCTGTCCTTGAGCCAGTTTGCAACCCATCTTGTGACATATGGGTTTACATTTAAGCTGGTGAGTTTGTCTATGATGCCCGAGTGTGGTATTGTGTCAAAGGCTTTTGCAAGGTCAAGGTAGGTTGTGTGAACTGCCTTACTTTCATCAATGGCCTTAGTGACGGTTTCAAAAAAGTCGACCAAGTTCAAAAGGCAGGATCTGCCCTTGACAAAGCCAAATTGGGTAGGATCCATTGTCTGTAGGTCCCCAATGTCTTTGTTTATGAGTTCCATAATGATCCTCTCCATAGCTTTGCAGACCAGGCTCGTCAAGCTTATGGGGCGGTAATTTCTAGGGTCCATAGAAGCACCGCCTTAGTGAAGTGGGACCACTGTTGCCGTACGCCACTCTTTCGGTACGTATCCTGTAGTAAGGCTAAGATTAAACAGCAGCCTTATGTTTGGGTTTAGTTCCTCTTGGAGTTCATGTAGCACACAGCCCGGGACACCGTCCGGTCCCATTGATGCTGTGTTTTTAGCTTTAGAGAGGGCGTCTCTCACCTGGGCATCTGAGATGTTAGGGAGGCTACACTCTGCTGGGATAGTTATTTCTCCTTTTGGGGGGGAGGGGGAGGAGAAATTTGCACTGAACCTATCTGCCAGAATGTTGGCAATGTCAGTGGGTTCAGTGTATTTATTGTCATTTTGGACTAACTCTGAGCATATCTGGGAGTTTCCACCCAGGTTTCTAACATAGCTAAAGAAGACCTTGTGATTGTCTTTTGTGTTTTTTGCAATTTTTCTCTCAAAGTTGGCCTTGGATGATTTTATGAGTGATCGTAGTTTTTTGCTAGTACTGATCAGAGATGCCTTCCCATTTAGGGATTTTGCTCTGTCATGTAGTAGCTTCCTCCTTCTGTTGTAAAGTTTGTTTATGGCTGGTGTCCACCAGACAGGGCGCCTGCCTTTGAGGGAATGGGTCTTGGTTTTATTTGGGATTGCATGATCCATGCATTCTTGAAGGTGCCCGTAGAAGGCATTTGCAAAGGATTCAGCAATGTGGGTTGTGGTTTCCACTGGCCCAGGGACCTTGAAGGATACCACTTCAGTCTTAAGAAGTGTGAAGTTGGCTTTTGAGACGTTCTTCACTGTGGTCTTTTGTGCAAGGGGTGGGGGCGGGATGTGGATTTCCAGTGAGATTAATTTATGGTCTGATCTTACCAATGAGGGATATACCTCCGGTGTGGAGCATTTTGTCCCCATGTTTGTGATGATCAGGTCTAGTATATTGTCTCCTCTTGTGGGAATGGTGACTAGTTGTTCCATCGCATTTGAGTTTATGAATTCTAGGAACTTTTGGGCTAGGGTGTTTGGGCTTGAGTAATGTTCCCAGTCTATGTTTGGGTAGTTGAAGTCTCCCAATATGATGGTATTTGGAGAGACATTCATACTCTCCAGTGCCTTCAGGAAGGCTGTGTGAGTTTCGTGAGTTTGAGAGGGTGGTCTGTAGCATGCTACAAACTGTAAGGCAGTTTTGCCTATGGTTAGTTGCACCTGGATGGTCTCCGATGCTTCGTGCGTTGCCACTAACCTGGAGGTGTGGGTATCTTTGATGAATATGGATACTCCCCCTCCTTTTGTGGTTCGGTCCAAGTTTTGGGGCCGGAAAGCATGATATGAGGTAAAACCTGATAGTGCTGGGGTACTCTCAGGAGCCTTGAACCAGGTTTCACTCACTGCACAGACATCGATGTTCTCCATACTGAGGAGGGCTTCGAGGGCATGCATCTTGAGGTTTAGACTTCTGGCATTGAGCAGCATTACCCTTATTTTTTTTCCATTTGTGTTTTCTAGGGAGGTAGGTTTGTCATTTGAGCCTTGCCTGAAAAAGGCACTATGGGGTGGCAAGAGCCTTGTCTAATATCCAGAAGCCCAGGGGTGACAGGTGCAAGCCATCCCTTGCGAAGCAGCGTAGCTTGTCGAGCATGTCATCCCAAGCAGACAGACATTGGATTGCCTTTGAATGACACCAGTAATTAAGCCAATTGTTAAAACTGATCATTTTGTCTTTGTACTGTGGCATCATTCTTGGTGAGGGTAAGATGCTGCTCAGGGTCAGGGACATACCAGCCTGGGTTACATAATCAGAGAGCTCATCTATGTCTCTTTTCATGTAGTCCAGGGAGGTACGTCTCAGGTCGTTCACACCGGCATGTACAATGACTGAGTCATATTTGTACTTGCTGTGGCGTGACCTGAGTGCTTGTGTTATGTGGCGGATTCTAGCTCCCGACAGGCAGCTTACTGTGACCTTATCCTTGTTCAGTCTGGTGAGCGGGACGTCAGTGTGAGTGACTATGGAGTCACCTATTACAAGTGTGTCTGGCATGTTGTTTGGCCTTAAGGGCTGCGACTGTTTAGCACACTGACTTTGTGAACTATGTGTTGCATGTGCTATGTCTTGAGGTGGCGGTTGCTTGGGTGTCTGCTTTGGAGGCCTCTGTTGTTTTGGTAGATTTTTAAACAGTGCCTCCGAGTATGTTTTTGTGTGTTTATGTGTTTGGTTTGCAGGTGTGATAGTTCTATGTGAGACCGGGTTTGTGGTGGGCATGGTTGCCTTCTCCTCCTGCCTGGTCTTGCCAGTACTGAATTGAGAGAGCTCAGCCTCCAGTTTGGCTATATAGTTGCATCTCTCGCATATATTTGTATTTGTTGGGAGGAGGAGAGGGTTGTCTGTGTACATGAGGCAATTGTAACATTGCCTCAAGATTCCCAGATTCGCCAGCTGAACAGGAGAGGATGCCAGCAACTGACCCTTCGACATGCTAGAATAGTGAAAAAGATTGCTGTGTAACTGAGTCAGAAAAGATCTATAGGGAAAAGGGTACTCAAGGGAATTTAGGTGAAAGAAGTACTTTCTTTTGTTTAAGAGCGCTTTACCTGTATAAAAAATGCTTTAGGAGCAAGTGCTGAGCTTTTCAGTTAGAAAATAGGCTGCTTAGATAGCAAGTAGAGCAGTTCTAAGGGAAAAATTGAAGAGTAAATTTACGGAGCCAGAAATAGTTTAAACTTGATTAACCGGCGCTGCCCTATGCTGCTCTATGAGCAACTTCACGCTAATTCGCGCTAAAGTGCGCAAAAGCGGGCTTTATAGCAGGGGGTTGAAAAGAGCCAGGAATTGACCCAAAATGGCCAATAAACTACAAGTTGCTGGGCTGGAACCAATCCTCTAGGGACAAATAGGTTGCTCAGTGCTCCCCACTCCCACTGGTGAACAAAGAAGCTTCCTCTTATCCAAATAAGGATATGGATAGCACAGGAACTAAGACAAAGCCCAGAGATCAGCAAAATCTGAAGACTGGACTATTCTAGTTCAGAAAAGCGGGAAAACAAGGATATTTTTTTTTTTTTTCTTTTTTTACAGGGAAAGGAGAAAAAGATACAGTAACAAACACTAAATGCTATAAAACAGCTAGCACACTTGAGTGTGTTAGCCTAACAATTAAATTAAACAAAAAATAACTTTTTAAAGTGCTAACAGTACAAATTCAACACAAGTACAGTAAAAACAAAATGCAAAGCTGTTTTTTAAGTGAAATGCAGTTGAGATGCAGTAATTTAAGCGAAAGCCAGAAAAAATACTTATAAATCCAGGAAAATCACTCTTTCTCTCTCTGCTGCTTGTAGAACTGTGCAGGACACCACGAGGAGCTGTGCCGAGTCTTTTACAAGTGAAAAAGCATGCAAAAGCGGGCTTTATAGCAGGGGGTTGAAAAGAGCCAGGAATTGACCCAAAATGGCCAATAAACTACAAGTTGCTGGGCAGGAACCAATCCTCTAGGGACAAATAGGTTGCTCAGTGCTCCCCACTCCCACTGGTGAACAAAGAAGTTTACTCTTATCCAAATAAGGATATGGATAGCACAGGAACTAAGACAAAGCCCAGAGATCAGCAAAATCTGAAGACTGGACTATTCTAGTTCAGAAAAGCGGGAAAACAAGGATATTTTTTTTTTTTTCTTTTTTTACAGGGAAAGGAGAAAAAGATACAGTAACAAACAGTAAATGCTATAAAACGGCTAGCACACATGAGTGTGTTAGCCTAACAATTAAATTAAACAAAAAATAACTTTTTAAAGTGCTAACAGTACAAATTCAACACAAGTACAGTAAAAACAAAATGCAGAGCTGTTTTTTAAGTGAAATGCAGTCGAGATGCAGTAATTTAAGCGAAAGCCAGAAAAAATACTTATAAATCCAGGAAAATCACTCTTTCACTCTCTGCTGCTTGTAGAACTGTGCAGGACACCACGAGGAGCTGTGCCGAGTCTTTTACAAGTGAAAAAGCACGCAAAAGCGGGCTTTATAGCAGGGGGTTGAAAAGAGCCAGGAATTGACCCAAAATGGCCAATAAACTACAAGTTGCTGGGCTGGAACCAATCCTCTAGGGACAAATAGGTTGCTCAGTGCTCCCCACTCCCACTGGTGAACAAAGAAGCTTACTCTTATCCAAATAAGGATATGGATAGCACAGGAACTAAGACAAAGCCCAGAGATCAACAAAATCGGAAGACTGGACTATTCTAGTTCAGAAAAGCGGGAAAACAAGGATATTTTTTTGTTTTTTTTTTCATTTTTTACAGGGAAAAAAGAAAAAGATACAGTAACAAACAGTAAATGCTATAAAATGGCTAGCACACTTGAGTGTGTTAGCCTAACAATTAAATTAAACAAAAAATAACTTTTTAAAGTGCTAACAGTACAAATTCAACACAAGTACAGTAAAAACAAAATGCAGAGCTGTTTTTTAAGCGAAATGCAGTCGAGATGCAGTAATTTAAGCGAAAGCCAGAAAAAATACTTATAAATCCAAGAAAGTCACTCTCTCACTCTCTGCTGCTTGTAGAACTGTGCAGGACACCACGAGGAGCTGTGCTGAGTCTTTTACAAGTGAAAAAGCACGCAAAAGCAGCTTTATAGCAGGGGGTTGAAAAGAGCCAGGAATTGACCCAAAATGGCCAATAAACTGCAAGTTGCTGGGCTGGAACCAATCCTCTAGGGACAAATAGGTTGCTCAGTGCTCCCCACTCCCACTGGTGAACAAAGAAGCTTCCTCTTATCCAAATAAGGATATGGATAGCACAGGAACTAAGACAAAGCCCAGAGATTAGCAAAATCTGAAGACTGGACTATTCTAGTTCAGAAAAGCGGGAAAACAAGGATTTTTTTTTTCTTTTTTTACAGGGAAAGGAGAAAAAGATACAGTAACAAACAGTAAATGCTATAAAACGGCTAGCGCACTTGAGTGTGTTAGCCTAACAATTAAATTAAACAAAAAATAACTTTTTAAAGTGCTAACAGTATAAATTCAACACAAGTACAGTAAAAACAATATGCAGAACTGTTTTTAAAGAGAAATGCAGTCGAGATGCAGTAATTTAAGCGAAAGCCAGGAAAAAATACTTATAAATTCAGGAAAGTCACTCTTTCACTCTTTGCTGCTTGTAGAACTCTGCAGGACACCACGAGGAGCTGTGCTGAGTCTTTTACAAGTGAAAAAGCATGCAAAAGCGGGCTTTATAGCAGGGGGTTGAAAAGAGCCAAGAATTTACCCAAAATGGCCAATAAACTACAAGTTGCTGGGCTGGAACCAATCCTCTAGGGACAAATAGGTTGCTCAGTGCTCCCCACTCCCACTGGTGAACAAAGAAGCATCCTCTTATCCAAATAAGGAAATGGATAGCACAGGAACTAAGACAAAGCCCAGAGATCAGCAAAATCTGAAGACTGGACTATTCTAGTTCAGAAAAGCGGGAAAACAAGGATATTTTATTGTTTTTTTTTTCTTTTTTTACAGGGAAAGGAGAAAAAGATACAGTAACAAACAGTAAATGCTATGAAACGGCTAGCGCAGAGTGTGTTAGCCTAACAATTAAATTAAACAAAAAATAACTTTTTAAAGTGCTAACAGTATAAATTCAACACAAGTACAGTAAAAACAATATGCAGAGCTGTTTTTTAAGCGAAATGCAGTCAAGATGCAGTAATTTAAGTGAAAGCCAGAAAAAATACTTATAAATTCAGGAAAGTCACTCTTTCACTCTCTGCTGCTTGTAGAACTCTGCAGGACACCACGAGGAGCTGTGCTGAGTCTTTTACAAATTAAAAAGCACGCAAAAGCGGGCTTTATAGCAGGGGGTTGAAAAGAGCCAGGAATTGACCCAAAATGGCCAATAAACTACAAGTTGCTGGGCTGGAACCAATCCTCTAGGGACAAATAGGTTGCTCAGTGCTCCCCACTCCCACTGGTGAACAAAGAAGCTTCCTCTTATCCAAATAAGGATATGGATAGCACAGGAACTAAGACAAAGCCCAGAGATCAGCAAAATCTGAAGACTGAACTATTCTAGTTCAGAAAAGCGGGAAAACAAGGATATTTTTTTTTCTTTTTTTACAGGGAAAGGAGAAAAAGATACAGTAACAAACAGTAAATGCTATAAAACGGCTAGCGCACTTGAGTGTGTTAGCCTAACAATTAAATTAAACAAAAAATAACTTTTTAAAGTGCTAACAGTACAAATTCAACACAAGTACAGTAAAAACAAAATGCAGAGCTGTTTTTTAAGCGAAATGCAGTCGAGATGCAGTAATTTAAGCGAAAGCCAGAAAAAATACTTATAAATCCAGGAAAGTCACTCTTTCACTCTCTGCTGCTTGTAGCTCTCTGCAGGACACAACAAGGAGCTGTGCTGAGACTTTTAAAAGTGAAAAAGCACGCAAAAGCGGGCTTTATAGCAGGGGGTTGAAAAAAGCCAGGAATTGACCCAAAATGGCCAATAAACTACAAGTTGCTGGGCTGGAACCAATCCTCTAGGGACAAATAGGTTGCTCAGTGCTCCCCACACCCACTGTGGAACAAAGAAGCTTCCACTTATCCAAATAAGGATATAGATAGCACAGGAACTAAGACAAAGCCCAGAGATCAGCAAAATCTGAAGACTGGACTATTCTAGTTCAGAAAAGCGGGAAAACAAGGATTTTTTTTGGTTGTTTTTTCTTTTTTTACAGGGAAAGGGGAAAAAGATACAGTAACAAACAGTAAATGCTATAAAACGGCTAGCGCACTTGAGTGTGTTAGCCTAACAATTAAATTAAACAAAAAATAACGTTTTAAAGTGCTAACAGTATAAATTCAACACAAGTACAGTAAAAACAATATGCAGAGCTGTTTTTTATATGAAATGCAGTCGAGATGCAGTAATTTAAGCGAAAGCCAGAAAAAATACTTATAAATTCAGGAAAGTCACTCTTTCACTCTCTGCTGCTTGTAGAACTCTGCAGGACACCACGAGGAGCTGTGCTGAGTCTTTTACAAGTGAAAAAGCACGCAAAAGCGGGCTTTATAGCAGGGGGTTGAAAAGAGCCAGGAATTGACCCAAAATGGCCAATAAACTACAAGTTGCTGGGCTGGAACCAATCCTCTAGGGACAAATAGGTTGCTCAATGCTCCCCACTCCCACTGGTGAACAAAGAAGCTTCCTTTTATCCAAATAAGGATATGGATAGCACAGGAACTAAGACAAAGCCCGGAGATCAGCAAAATCTGAAGACTGGACTATTCTAGTTCAGAAAAGTGGGAAAACAAGGATTTTTTTTTTTTTTTTCTTTTTTTACAGGGAAAGGAGAAAAAGATACAGTAACAAACAGTAAATGCTATAAAACGGCTAGTGCACTTGAGTGTGATAGCCTAACAATTAAATTAAACAAAAAATTACTTTTTAAAGTGCTAACACTATAAATTCAACACAAGTACAGTAAAAACAATATGCAGAGCTGTTTTTTAAGCGAAATGCAGTCGAGATGCAGTAATTTAAGCGAAAGCCAGAAAAAATACTTATAAATCCAGGAAAGTCACTCTTTCACTCTCTGCTGCTTGTAGAACTCTGCAGGACCACCACGAGGAGCTGTGCTGAGTCTTTTACAAGTGAAAAAGCGCGCAAAAGCAGCTTTATAGCAGGGGGTTGAAAAGAGCCAGGAATTGACCCAAAATGGCCAATAAACTACAAGTTGCTGGGCTGGAACAAATCCTCTAGGGACAAATAGGTTGCTCAGTGCTCCCCACTCCCACCGGTGAACAAAGAAGCTTCCTCTTATCCAAATAAGGATATGGATAGCAAAGGAAATAAGACAAAGCCCAGAGATCAGCAAAATCTGAAGACTGGACTATTCTAGTTCAGAAAAGCGGGAAAACAAGGATTTTATTTGTTTTTTTTCTTCTTTTACAGGAAAAGGAGAAAAAGATACAGTAACAAACAGTAAATGCTATAAAACGGCTAACGCACTTGAGTGTGTTAGCCTAACAATTAAATTAAACAAAAAATAACTTTTTAAAGTGCTAACATTATAAATTCAACACAAGTACAGTAAAAACAATATGCAGAGCTGTTTTTTAAGCGAAATGCAGTCGAGATGCAGTAATTTAAGCGAAAGCCAGAAAAAATACTTATAAATCCAGGAAAGTCACTCTTTCACTATCTGCTGCTTGTAGAACTCTGCAGGACACCAGGAGGAGCTGTGCTGAGTCTTTTACAAGTGAAAAAGCGCGCAAAAGCGGGCTTTATAGCAGGGGGTTGAAAAGAGCCAGGAATTTACCCAAAATGGCCAATAAACTTCAAGTTGCTGGGCTGGAACCAATCCTCTCAGGACAAATAGGTTGCTCAGTGCTCCCCACTCCCACTGGTGAACAAAGAAGCATCCTCTTATCCAAATAAGGAAATGGATAGCACAGGAACTAAGACAAAGCCCAGAGATCAGCAAAATCTGAAGAATGGACTATTCTAGTTCAGAAAAGCAGGAAAACAAGGATATTTTATTGTTTTTTTTTTTTTTACAGGGAAAGGAGAAAAAGATACAGTAACAAACAGTAAATGCTATAAAATGGCTAGCACACTTGAGTTTGTTAGCCTAACAATTAAATTAAACAAAAAATAACTTTTTAAAGTGCTAACAGTACAAATTCAACACAAGTACAGTAAAAACAAAATGCAGAGCTGTTTTTAAGCGAAATGCAGTCGAGATGCAGTAATTTAAGCGAAAGCCAGAAAAAATACTTATAAATCCAAGAAAGTCACTCTTTCACTCTCTGCTGCTTGTAGAACTCTGCAGGACACCACGAGGAGCTGTGCTGAGTCTTTTACAAGTGAAAAAGCGAGCAAAAGTGGGCTTTATAGCAGGGGGTTGAAAAGAGCCAGGAATTGACCCAAAATTGCCAATAAACTACAAGTTGCTGGGCTGGAACCAATCCTCTAGGGACAAATAGGTTGCTCAGTGCTCCCCACTCCCACTGGTGAACAAAGAAGCTTCCTCTTATCCAAATAAGGAAATGGATAGCACAGGAACTAAGACAAAGACAAGAGATCAGCAAAATCTGAAGACTGGACTATTCTAGTTCAGAAAAGCGGGAAAACAAGGATATTTTTTTTTTTTCTTTTTTTACAGGGAAAGGAGAAAAAGATACAGTAACAAACAGTAAATGCTATAAAAAGGCTAGCGCACTTGAGTGTGTTAGCCTAACAATTAAATTAAACAAAAAATAACTTTTTAAAGTGCTAACAGTATAAATTCAACACAAGTACAGTAAAAACAATATGCAGAGCTGTTTTCTAAGCGAAATGCAATTGAGATGCAGTAATTTAAGTGAAAGCCAGAAAAATGCTTATAAATTCAGGAAAGTCACTCTTTCACTCTCTGCTGCTTGTAGAACTCTGCAGGACACCACGAGGAGCTGTGCCGAGTCTTTTACAAGTGAAAAAGCACGCAAAAGCAGCTTTATAGCAGGGGGTTGAAAAGAGCCAGGAATTTACCCAAAATGGCCAATAAACTACAAGCTGCTGGGCTGGAACCAATCCTCTAGGGACAAATAGGTTGCTCAGTGCTCCCCACTCCCACTGGTGAACAAAGAAGCTTCCTCTTATCCAAATAAGGATATGGATAGCACAGGAACTAAGACAAAGCCCAGAGATCAGCAAAATCTGAAGACTGGACTATTCTAGTTCAGAAAAGCGGGAAAACAAGGATTTTTTGTGTTTTTTTTTTCTTTTTTTACAGGGAATGGAGAAAAAGATACAGTAACAAACAGTAAATGCTATAAAACAACTAGCGCAATTGAGTGTGATAGCCTAACAATTAAATTAAACAAAAAATAACTTTTTAAAGTGCTAACAGTATAAATTCAACACAAGTACAGTAAAAAAATATGCAGAGCTGTTTTCTTAGCGAAATGCAATCGAGATGCAGTAATTTAAGTGAAAGCCAGAAAAAATACTTATAAATTCAGGAAAGTCACTCTTTCACTCTCTGCTGCTTGTAGAACTCTGCAGGACACCACGAGGAGCTGTGCCGAGTCTTTTACAAGTGAAAAAGCATGCAAAAGCAGCTTTATAGCAGGGGGTTGAAAAGAGCCAGGAATTGACCCAAAATGGCCAATAAACTACAAGCTGCTGGGCTGGAACCAATCCTCTAGGGACAAATAGGTTGCTCAGTGCTCCCCACTCCCACTGGTGAACAAAGAAGCTTCCTCTTATCCAAATAAGGATATGGATAGCACAGGTAGAAAACCCCGGGAATAAAAAATTTTCCC
>NC_056727.1:141434890-141503760 GCF_019279795.1 Protopterus annectens | reverse complement strand
AAAAAATTTTTAAATGCAAAGTTTTTTAAAAAAAAAATTGCATTTTTTTCGAGATGCAGTAATTTAAGCGAAAGCCAGAAAAAATACTTATAAATTCAGGAAAGTCACTCTTTCACTCTCTCATGCTTGTAGAACTCTGCAGGACACCACGAGGAGCTGTGCTGAGTCTTTTACAAGTGAAAAAGCACGCAAAAGCGGGCTTTATAGCAGGGGGTTGAAAAGAGCCAGGAATTGACCCAAAATGGCCAATAAACTGCAAGCTGCTGGTCTGGAACCAATCCTCTAGGGACAAATAGGTTGCTCAGTACTCCCCACTCCCACTGGTGAACAAAGAAGCTTCCTCTTATCCAAATAAGGATATGGATAGCACAGGAACTAAGACAAAGCCCAGAGATAAGCAAAATCTGAAGACTGGACTATTCTAGTTCAGAAAAGCGGGAAAACAAGGATTTTTTTTTTTTTTACAGGGAAAGGAGAAAAAGATACAGTAACAAACAGTAAATGCTATAAAACGACTAGCACACTTGAGTGTGATAGCCTAACAATTAAATTAAACAAAAAATAACTTTTTAAAGTGCTAACAGTATAAATTCAACACAAGTACAGTAAAAACAATATGCAGAGCTGTTTTTTAAGTGAAATGCAGTCGAGATGCAGTAATTTAAGCGAAAGCCAGAAAAAATACTTATAAATTCAGGAAAGTCACTCTTTCACTCTCTGCTGCTTGTAGAACTCTGCAGGACACCACGAGGAGCTGTGCTGAGTCTTTTACAAGTAAAAAGCACGCAAAAGCGGGCTTTATAGCAGGGGGTTGAAAAGAGCCAGGAATTGACCCAAAATGGCCAATAAACTACAAGTTGCTGGGCTGGAACCAATCCTCTAGGGACAAATAGGTTGCTCAGTGCTCCCCACTCCCACCGGTGAACAAAGAAGCTTCCTCTTATCCAAATAAGGATATGGATAGCAAAGGAAATAAGACAAAGCCCAGAGATCATCAAAATCTGAAGACTGGACTATTCTAGTTCAGAAAAGCGGGAAAACAAGGATTTTATTTGTTTTTTTTTCTTCTTTTACAGGAAAAGGAGAAAAAGATACAGTAACAAACAGTAAATGCTATAAAACGGCTAACGCACTTGAGTGTGTTAGCCTAACAATTAAATTAAACAAAAAATAACTTTTTAAAGTGCTAACATTATAAATTCAACACAAGTACAGTAAAAACAATATGCAGAGCTGTTTTTTAAGCGAAATGCAGTCGAGATGCAGTAATTTAAGCGAAAGCCAGAAAAAATACTTATAAATCCAGGAAAGTCACTCTTTCACTATCTCCTGCTTGTAGAACTCTGCAGGACACCACGAGGAGCTGTGCTGAGTCTTTTACAAGTGAAAAAGCACGCAAAATCGGGCTTTATAGCAGGGGGTTGAAAAGAGCCAGGAATTTACCCAAAATGGCCAATAAACTACAAGTTGCTGGGCTGGAACCAATCCTCTAGGGACAAATAGGTTGCTCAGTGCTCCCCACTCCCACTGGTGAACAAAGAAGCATCCTCTTATCCAAATAAGGAAATGGATAGCACAGGAACTAAGACAAAGCCCAGAGATCAGCAAAATCTGAAGACTGGACTATTCTAGTTCAGAAAAGCGGGAAAACAAGGATATTTTATTGTTTTTTTTTTTTTACAGGGAAAGGAGAAAAAGATACAGTAACAAACAGTAAATGCTATAAAACGGCTAGCGCACTTGAGTGTGTTAGCCTAACAATTAAATTAAACAAAAAATAACTTTTTAAAGTGCTAACAGTATAAATTCAACACAAGTACAGTAAAAACAATATGAAGAGCTGTTTTTTAAGCGAAATGCAGTCGAGATGCAGTAATTTAAGCGAAAGCCAGAAAAAATACTTATAAATTCAGGAAAGTCACTCTTTCACTCTCTGCTGCTTGTAGAACTCTACAGGACACCACGAGGAGCTTTGCTGAGTCTTTTACAAATTAAAAAGCACGCAAAAGCAGGGCTTTATAGCAGGGGGTTGAAAAGAGCCAGGAATTGACCCAAAATGGCCAATAAACTACAAGTTGCTGGGCTGGAACCAATCCTCTAGGGACAAATAGGTTGCTCAGTGCTCCCCACTCCCACTGGTGAACAAAGAAGCTTCCTCTTATCCAAATAAGGATATGGATAGCACAGGAACTAAGACAAAGCCCAGAGATCAGCAAAATCTGAAGACTGGACTATTTTAGTTCAAAAAAGCGGGAAAACAAGGATATTTTTTTTTCTTTTTACAGGGAACGGAGAAAAAGAATCAGTAACAAATATTAAATGCTATAAAACGGCTAGCGCACTTGAGTGTGTTAGCCTAACAATTAAATTAAACAAAAAATAACTTTTTAAAGTGCTAACAGTATAAATTCAACATAAGTACAGTAAAAACAATATGCAGAGCTGTTTTTTTATGTGAAATGCAGTCGAGATGCAGTAATTTAAGCGAAAGCCAGAAAAAATACTTATAAATCCAGGAAAGTCACTCTTTCACTCTCTGCTGCTTGTAGAATTCTGCAGGACACCACAAAGAGCTGTGCTGAATCTTTTACAAGTGAAAAAGCATGCAAAAGCGGGCTTTATAGCAGGGGGTTGAAAAGAGCCAGGAATTTACCCAAAATGGCCAATAAACTACAAGTTGCTGGGCTGGAACCAATCCTCTAGGGACAAATAGGTTGCTCAGTGCTCCCCACTCCCACTGGTGAACAAAGAAGCTTCCTCTTATCCAAATAAGGATATGGATAGCACAGGAACTAAGACAAAGCCCTGAGGTCAGCAAAATCTGGACTGGACTATTCTTGTTCAGAAAAGCGGGAAAACAAGGATTTTTTTGGGGGTTAGTTTTCTTTTTTTACAGGGAAAGGAGAAAAAGATACAGTAACAAACAGTAAATGCTATAAAACGGCTAGCGCACTTGAGTGTGTTAGCCTAACAATTAAATTAAACAAAAAATTACTTTTTAAAGTGCTAACAGTATAAATTCAACACAAGTACAGTAAAAACAATATGCAGAGCTGTTTTTTTAAGCGAAATGCAGTCGAGATGCAGTAATTTAAGCGAAAGCCAGAAAAAAATACTTATAAATCCAGGAAACTCACTCTTTCACTATCTGCTGCTTGTAGATCTCTGCAGGACACCACGAGGAGCTGTGCTGAGTCTTTTACAATTGAAAAAGCGCACAAAAGCGGCTTTATAGCAGGGGGTTGAAAAGAGCCAGGAATTCACCCAAAATGGCCAATAAACTACAAGTTGCTCGGGTGGAACAAATCCTCTAGGGACAAATAGGTTGCTCAGTGCTCCCCACTCCCACCGGTGAACATAGAAGCTTCCTCTTATCCAAATAAGGATATGGATAACACAGGAATTAAGACAAAGCCCAGAGATCAGCAAAATCTGAAGACTGGACTTTTCTAGTTCAGAAAAGCGGGAAAACAAGGATTTTTTTTGTTTTTTTTTTCTTTTTTTACATGGAAAGGAGAAAAAGATACAGTAACAAACAGTAAATGCTATAAAACGGCTAGCGCACTTGAGTGTGTTAGCCTAACAATTAAATTAAACAAAAAATAACTTTTTAAAGTGCTAACAGTACATATTCAACACAAGTACAGTAAAAACAATATGCAGAGGTGTTTTTTAAGCGAAATGCAGTCGAGATGCAGTAATTTAAGCGAAAGCCAGAAAAAATACTTATAAATCCAGGAAAGTCACTCTTTCACTATCTGCTGCTTGTATAACTCTGCAGGACACCACGAGGAGCTGTGCTGAGTCTTTTACAAGTGAAAAAGCGAGTAAAAGTGGGCTTTATAGCATGGGATTGAAAAGAGCCAGGAATTGACCCAAAATGGCCAATAAACTACAAGTTGCTGGGCTGGAATCAATCCTCTAGGGACAAATAGGTTGCTCAGTGCTCCCTACTCCCACTGGTGAACAAAGAAGCTTCCTCTTATCCAAATAAGGAAATGGATAGCACAGGAACTAAGACAAAGCCCAGAGATCAGCAAAATCTGAAGACTGGACTATTCTAGTTCAGAAAAGCGGGAAAACAAGGATATTTTTTTTTCTTTTTTTACAGGGAAAGGAGAAAAAGATACAGTAACAAACTGTAAATGCTATAAAACGGCTAGCGCACTTGAGTGTGTTAGCCTAACAATTAAATTAAACAAAAAATAACTTTTTAAAGTGCTAACAGTATAAATTCAAAACAAGTACAGTAAAAACAATATGCAGAGCTGTTTTTTTAAGTGAAATGCAGTCGAGATGCAGTAATTTAAGCGAAAGCCAGAAAAAAATACTTATAAATCCAGGAAAGTCACTCTTTCACTCTCTGCTGCTTGTAGAACTCTGCAGGACACCACGAAGAGCTGTGCTGAGTCTTTTACAAGTGAAAAAGAGCGCAAAAGCGGGCTATTAACAGAGGGTTGAAAAGAGCCAGGAATTGACCCAAAATGGCCAATAAACTACAAGTTGCTGGGCTGGAACCAATCCTCTAGGGACAAATAGGTTGCTCAGTGCTCCCCACTCCCACTGGTGAACAAACAAGCTTCCTCTTATCCAAATAAGGATATGGATAGCACAATAACTAAGACAAAGCCCTGAGATCAGCAAAATCTGAAGACTGGACTATTCTAGTTCAGAAAAGCGGGAAAACAAGGATTTTTTTTGTTTTTTTTTTCTTTTTTTACAGGGAAAGGAGAAAAAGATACAGTAACAAACAGTAAATGCTATAAACCGGCTAGCACACTTGAGTGTGTTAGCCTAACAATTAAATTAAACAAAAAATAACTTTTTAAAGTGCTAACAGTATAAATTCAACACAAGTACAGTAAAAACAATATGCAGAGCTGTTTTTTAAGCGAAATGCAGTCGAGATGCAGTAATTTAAGCGAAAGCCAGACAAAATACTTATAAATCCAGGAAAGTCACTCTTTCACTCTCTGCTGCTTGTAGAACTCTGAAGGACACCACAAGGAGCTGTGCTGAGTCTTTTACAAGTGAAAAAGCGCGCAAAAGTGGGCTTTATAGCAGGGGGTTGAAAAGAGCCAGGAATTGACCCAAAATGGCCAATAAACTACAAGTTGCTGGGCTGGAACCAATCCTCTAGGGACAAATAGGTTGTTCATTGCTCCCCACTCCCACTGGTGAACAAAGAAGCTTCCTCTTATCCAAATAAGGATATGGACAGCACAGGAACTAAGACAAAGCCCAGAGATCAGCAAAATCTGAAGACTGGACTATTCTAGTTCAGAAAAGCGGGAAAACAAGGATATTTTTTTTTTCTTTTTTTACAGGGAAAGGAGAAAAAGATACAGTAACAAACAGTGAATGCTATAAAACGGCTAGCACACTTGAGTGTGATAGCCTAACAATTAAATTAAACAAAAAATAACTTTTTAAAGTGCTAACGGTATAAATTCAACACAAGTACAGTAAAAACAATATGCAGAGCTGTTTTTAAGCGAAATGCAGTCGAGATGCAGTAATTTAAGCGAAAGCCAGAAAAAATACTTATAAATCCAGGAAAGTCACTCTTTCACTCTCTGCTGCTTGTAGAACTCTGCAGGACACCACAAGGAGCTGTGCTGAGTCTTTTACAAGTGAAAAAGCGTGCAAAAGTGGGCTTTATAGCAGGGGGTTGAAAAGAGCCAGGAATTGACCCAAAATGGCCAATAAACTACAGGTTGCTGGGCTGGAACCAATCCTCTAGGGACAAATAGGTTGCTCAGTGCTCCCCACTTCCATTGGTGAACAAAGAAGCTTCAGGAATTGTGGCAGATGTAACCCTGACTCCAAAGCAATAGTGATGGCAGTGTGTGAACTCCAAAGGATGTGCACATGAGTTGACCTTGCAATCGTGCAGAGTTCGGGGTTCATAGGTTGGTACTAGTCTATTGGTCCTAGGGCCTATACAAGCCTAGCCATAACAATTCCCTGGCTATTCCTTCCCGCACTATTTACTTCCCTAGACCACTGTCTAGCACGGCGACTGACGTGATCCCCGGGGTGAATTTCCTTTCTCCCATCCAATCATCAAGGTTCCTTTTGAAGAGGGCCAAAGAGGCACTCTGCTTGACATTTATAGGCAATCTATTCCTGAGTCTGGAGAGTCTCTGCGTCAGGAACCTATCGCTCCAGCATGTTTTGTTTATTGTGATGACAAGGTTTAGATGATTGGAGCATGTGGCTCTGAGGGATTGGGATTTCTTTAAGTGTAGCATGTCCCACAGCTCTGGGTTTGACATGGCATTGTACGTTAAGCAGAGATTGCCTCGGAGTAGACAATATGCGACAGAGTATAGCTGGAGTTTTTTAAGGCGGTCAGCTTAGGGCATCTGCTTTAGGCCTGTGATTCTTTTAGTGAGGTATTTCTGCTTCCTTTCCAGTTGTTGCAGATGTCTTGAGAGGTACATACCAAATGGGGACATGTGTAGGGCAGACTGACCATATACTGACAAATGCAGATGGCCCTTGCTAGTATACCCCTTCCAGGAATAGTGACTGCTGTGGTACACATAACAGTGGTACAACAAACCGTCATGATAAGGGCATGCACACATATGCACCCACGAAGTGTATGCATTGTGGTCAACATCAGCACAACTAACACATTTGTTAGACATTACATTTAAATGTACAGGACATATGTCACATATCAGGCTCATGTAATGTTAACATATGCAGTGATGTGGTCCCATAGTATATCAAGGAAGAGGGTGTCATATCAATAAGGGTGTGTACACTCCCTATAGCCACAGTAAGGTCTGATGGTTGTCAGTGTAATAGTATCGTATTGATCATACATGCACCGCTGACGTTGAGATCTGTAAATCAGACATCAGGCATTCACAAATGACATCTGTCCGCATATCATCCTAGGTATGTGTCGGACAAACACATAGGGGCTGTGAGCATTAGAGCAGATGTAACTGACACAGTAATACCCATTCAGCAATGGTGTGTACACCTGTGAGGTATGGTGCACAGTACATCGCAAGGTGCAGAAGAAGATGCACAGCAATACTGTGTACATCGGTGCATTGTCTTCCAGGGGAAGGGGCATCACCTAACACAGCCCATGCATCACACACATGTATACTGTTGCTAGCATGGATAGACTATAGCTGCACTGCATGCTGTTGAGTATCATATGTTATGCATGTTGACAGATGGGTAATGAGAGGTCTGTGTGTACTATCTTTGTGCAACCTCACCTGTAGGTGTGTGTGTATGGGTGGGGGAGTTATTTTGTCTGTAATTGCAATCTGGTGGCATGGAGGGGGTTGATGCATGTAGGATGTGTGTGTGCATGTGTGTGTGTGTGTCCATGTATGCACATATGTGATTGTGAGGTTGTTCATATGTCAGTACTTCCCTTTGGAATCGTGCAGTACATGATCATGGACTGAGACATGAAACACCAAGAATAATTGTCTGATATGTAATCTCAGGACAGCTGATAGTATAATAAGGTCTGTAGCATGGAACATGCATTGGGAGGGAAACAAGACATCAGGTTTACCATTAAAATTGCAATCAGCAGAAAGGTGAATGACTACCCACATATGCAGCACTACAGATGCATTGGGGAATTACTAAACAGCACCAGGGAGTGTGTCCATATATTACTATTGACCACATAATAAGTTGATTGAGCAGCAGATCTTGAATCTACTGAGCAATAGTTATGTATGACACTGCAGTGCGTGACATTACTGAGTGAACGTAGTAGCCCCTAACATAAGGGGGCCATGCTCACGATGTCCAGACATACCCAGGGTGAAAACTGGATGATAGCAGTGAGGCCTTGTATAATTTATTCCAATCAAGTCAAAGAGGCAATGGAGTAACAGGCCATGTGTTGTGATCACTTGTCTAGCCATTTAGAAGAATGATACATTAATGAGTGGTGTTAATGAGTGTATGCTACCAAGTGTGATGCAGGATGGGGAACTTACGTGAATAAACTTGGGACTGTTTGTAAACTCAGGGACAGGTAGGTATTATGGTGGAATTTCAGTGTGTGTGCGTGTGTGTGTGTGTGTGTGTGTGTGTGTGTGTGTGTGTGTGTGTGTGTGTGTGTGTGTGTGTGTGTGTGTGCGTGTGTGTGTGTATGTGTGTGTGTATATGTGTGTATGTATGTGTGTGTATACGTGTGTACTGTTATGCAATGCCGTACAGGTCTTAAAGTGCATTTCTTCTTTTCCCCTCATAGGTGGAAAGGTGGGTCAGGGTCCATCCTGCATGCAATCTGATGTTGGTGTCCATACAGACACCAAAAATGATGATAGGACTGTTGAGGCACAGGCGGGGTTGTAAGAGGCCGAAACTGCACCATCATTTGACATCCCCCTGTTATCCACCCCAACCCCACACACAGTCACAGTGCCTATAGATACCCCATCACCAGTGGCCATAGCAGAGGGATAGTTGATGGTTGGTGGCAGTGCACAGGAGAGTGTGGTATCTATGCCTGCTGTGTCAGGACACAGCAGGCATAGCCAGATGTCGGGCAGGACACCACATAGGCAGATGTACCGGGTGGTCATGGGAGGGCCACAGGTCATCATGCCCCTGGTAGAAGTGCCACAACTGGTACCATCAGATGCATGTTTCAGACTGTCTTGGCGGTGTAGGCATGTATAGAACTGTACACCAGACAGGGTCTGAGGCTGCAGAGGGCTGCTTTCTCATCTGTAAGTGACAACATCTATGAACTTGCAGGTTCCCTCCGTGATTATACCGAGGTCAAGGACAGAAGGTTGGGTGAGATAATGGGCCTCATCAACTATGGATTGTCTATGCTAGAAGATGTGGTGGGAGTGGGGCAATGCCCACATGAACATAGGCCAGTAACAGCATCTGGTGGTAAACATGGACATGCAAGGACACCAAGCCACTCCTGTAGTGGCAGTACCAGCCCCAGCACTGCAGGGGGGGTGCTTCCCACACCACACCACAGAAGGCCATGTACACATGGCCCTGGCCAGTCCCAGGAGGGACCTGGTTCCAACGTACATATGTCATCATCAGGGGACAGTAGCACATCGAGGACTGTACCTGGACATGCCCATGGAACCTCTGGCAGGCACAGTCCATGCGTTCATGGCCAGAGGCAGTGAACTGCACACCCTGCCAGATATGGTCTGCAGCTGTCCAAGAAACACCTGTATAGGGCAGCCACATGGCAGAACTGTGTGCATGCATACCCACACACTATACAAACACACCTAGGGTAACCCTGTGCCTACATACACCACATCATCATGCTCATATCAGCAAATTACACTCCTCACCCACAGACATGGTGTCAAATGTATGGCCTACCCTTGGTCTCTGGCAAACCAACACACCATGTGCATATTATAATACATGTGCCACATCCCTGTCATCCATAACATCAATGCAGGTACAGGCTAATATGGTTCTGATGCACACGGTGACTGTACTACAGTGTACCAATGTACTGGTGTGTAACATGTTGTCAGCAGTAATGTTTAATGCTTACATGTCAGGTAGTGTAGCTGTCCAGCCATGATGCATCATAGATGTTAGTAACACTGAGTGATTGTGGTCTCCATAATATTATCCATTTGTGTTGTAGGTGTACATGTGTCAGCAGGGGGATGGTCTGCTGTCATATCTCACAAGGGGTATGGAACTGTGGTGACATCATGGCTGTGCCATATTTTGGGTTCAGTTGAACACATGTCATAGATCTGTATAACAGTTACTGCCTGTGTCACATGGACAGGTGACCCCCTGGGACATGTATAATCAGCAACATGAAGTAGATCCCTCAGCATACACACACACTCTTACTTGGCAACACTGGGACTAGACCCCTACCTTGGTATGTAGTGCTACTGATGTGTGTGGCTTTCATTGCACACATCACACAGCATTCAGGATGAGGTGTGTTCCAGGTTACATGTTACATGCAGAACATCCCCAGGCATGTACAGTATGGTAATGGGTGGTGTAATAGTTGTATATGGACAATACATAGTGTGACATACCATCATATACACATTAACTGATACATAACAGGCACATAGACATCCGAGAGACCTAACTTGTCAGTGTGTCAAATGTGTTAATGGTAGGCTGCATACAGCACATGCATAACTGGGTTAGATTGTGTTATCAGTTACCTGTATGGGTGATGGTGACAATGGTCGCCATACAGTGGTACATGGGACACGTACCAGGGGTACCATGGTGTAATGACAGTGTACACAGCACCCACACCTCACTGTGGATATTGTACACACTGGAACCCATGAGGACACTCTGACAAACCCACCATCGCACACTGACCACGACTGTGATACAACCCATTGTCCATCCCAACAGTGGTACTACAGGGATATGCATCTAATGCACATGCCACAGGCATAGTAGGGTGATGCATTAGCAAGCCTCACCTATGGGCAGCAACATCACTATCCATAATACTGTGTGGCAATGCGTATTGTAATAGGAGTATGTGGCCTCGCAATACTGTACCCTACAGATATACACACATGCACACATACACACACTTGCCAGAACTCAATGGGTATCTTATGCCTATCAACTCATTTGTACAACAATGTTGTGCTGGTACTGCAAGGCTCATGTAGCCTTTAGGGAGAGGAGTGTAACAGGGTAGACGTAATGTCAGGTACAGCAGCAGCCACATCTAACTATGGCAGTGGGTGTTGTGGCAGGTGTGAAGGCCCTCATGGTATTCCCAACTACAGGTGTACTAACACATAGACAAAGATATCCTCAGTAATGCACACATACACATTTGTCAGTACTGGGGTGCATCGCTGCAGGTGGTCATAGGTGTGTATCTAGCTATTGTCCATGGAGAGATGGGAAGTGTAGGGGATGTGTGTACAGCAATATCATGCAATCTGCCATGTGCCAGCAGACAATTTATCTGCAGACACCACTGTGGTGACCCTCAGAGTGAGAGTGACATGCATCAGCCAATCCTCTGGGTGTCTCCTGCAAATGGCCAGTGAGGTGATCCAGTTGACATGTATGCAACATGTATTCCAAAACATAGTTAGTGTCTGTGTTGGAGACCTGTACCCAAGCATGTTCTGTTGACTGTGGTAGTGTAGTGGAGGTACATGTGGTATGTGGTGTGTACAGGGTTTTTTGTTCTATCTGTGCCAATTATAACACAGCTGGGCAGACATGTCAGTGTCAGTCAAGCATAGGTTGCCTGTATGTATCAAAGCTGGATACTTGCCATCTGCACATCTGTACATGGACTGACAGACATCAGCTTGCCAACTATCTATGCATTAGGATGAATGTGTCGACAGACAGATGTCTGACACTAATATGTATGCCATTACTACATGTTGGCAGCCCTCAATGACTTGTGCTATACAGACAGTAGTCTACAGTTAATTTACACATGTCAGATCATTATCCAGCAGGGGGATATATACTGTGACACAGCTCACATACCAGGAACACAACAGTGAGGCTTCAGAGTCCATCTATGGATGCATGGGTGCTTGTTGCCAGTACTACAATTAGCAATCTACTCTTGCTTGGGAAAGCACTGTCAGCAGTAGTAACAACATGATACACTACATGCCAGTGTGATGGCACAAACCTGGGATACTACCCTTGTATGTAACACATTCACATGGATAAGAGTGATGTCCAGGTCTTATATACTCAAGTGTCCCAGACATGACACTCACACCCCTTGCTAATGTTACGACAGCACGTAGATGCATGTTATATACATGGCATTATATACACTTATTACAGATGTCATTACCCTACTATGTTATCAGACTGGGATATGAGCACTGGTTACCAGGGCTGAGCCATGCTTATCAGGTGTCAGCATTGCTGCAATATAACAGCGAAACACATTTGCACACTGGTACATGAAGCCGACATGGTGTAAGCACCTGTACATTTAACTGTACGTTAGCACCACTTAGCTTCACACAAACCTGCGCAAACACACTAAAAGCTGCTCAAAACTGCCTGATCCTCTCTGTATCCAACAGCCCTTGTTCTGCTCAGCGACAAAATAAATAGCCCTTGCAGGTCCTGAACCCACGACCCTGTATACTACAGTCACAAGAGTTTACCACTACACCATGACAGGTGAGAAGACAGTTGTTGCATTTCCAATACATCTGTCAGTAGGCATATTGACTAGTATTGAACAATCGCTGTGATTTCTACAATTGTATAGTATGTTATAGATATTACTGTTGCATCACATATCTTGTTATATCTAAATATACACATATCAGATACATAGGGTGTGATACATCTGGAAAGGTATACACAACAGTAATGTTTACACATGACAAGGATATGGATATATATATATATAGATATATGTCTACATGTACATACACATATATATTCATATATATGTATTAAGACACATCTGTATAGTGCATCATATATATGGCTATTTATAGATCTATAGATATAGATATATATATATATATATATATATATATATATATATATATATATATATATATAAGTGTGTGTGTGTGTATGTACATCATATATGTACAAATATATCTATTTATGTTGAAATAGATGTACATATCTATAAGTATATGTGCATATATAACTAAACAGATATACCTATTTATGTTGATGTATATGTAGATATCCATAACTATATGTGCATATATATCTATATATCTGTATATGTGTAGACATATATAGCTGTGTATACATATATATATATATATATATATATATATATATATATATATATATATATATATATATCCATATATGTATGTAGATATGCATATGTCTATACATCTATATACATATATGGATATATATATATACATATATATATATATATATATATATATATATATATATATATATATATATATATATATATATATATATATATATATATATATATGCATATATGTTTACCATATGTCCAGAACATGAAGTGGAGTCCTACCTCAGCACCAATAGTCTCAACCTCTTAGTGCAAGGGGATATCATATATGTATTGTAGGTATATATGTAGACTATTGCTACGTAACAGGAGTTGTCTTAACAGACATATTGTGTGTGGGAGGTCATATCTGCTATTGACATGTACACCATCGATAACTGACAGACATCCTAAGGATATCATAGTACAGTAACACTGACAGCATAGTAATGATCCTGTGGACTACAGCAGATATATGACCAATATATTTGGACAGTCTGGCACGCTCTGGACAGTCCAGAGGTATACACAGATCCTTTTTGTGTGAGACATGTGGCCCTAGCCTGACAATGTGGATGTTAACAGCCATGTACATGGGTATATCATGTAAATACTAGACTACATATGCCCACACAGTTTATGCATTCACACACTCTTGTCTGTCCTGACACATTTATTTATTTATTTATTTTACATTTGTTGACTGGGCTAGTCTAGCTGGATATATGTCCATTTTCAGTAGAGGCCCGGGAAGAAAAGCTCCACAGCAGATAGATGCAGCTTAATATACATGTGTAAATATAGACATAAAGGGATATTAAAAAAATACATTTAATTATATATGGTATGAAAAGTCATACAAGTCTAGCTTATTTACATTATATAACAAAAAGAGAGCCATGGGAGAATGATTTACAAATTAGGTATATAGAATAGAAGGAAAAAGACAAAAGGACATTTTTGACAACAGTATTTACATGTAGAAAAAAATGTTAGTTATGATATAAGTAGATTCAGCCAGCGTTAGCACATGGACACAGCCATTGTGAGTTAAGGAAGATTTTTAGATGCTTTTTGAAAAGAGGGGTAGATGAAAGGGATATGAGATTACTAGGAAGTTTATTCCAATGGATTCCAATAGTGTTAGTAAATAGAGAATCACCTGATTTGTTATTGGATTTTAGGGTAGCGGCTAGTAATTTATTGGCTGAGCGAAGGGTGCTTAAATTTTTATAGGGGTTGATTAAGTTACAGAGTATGGGAATATTTGTAGGGTGATGCAAGATTTTGTGGGTGATGGTTAGTTGTTGGAAAAGAAGCTGGTTTTGAAGTTCCAACCATCCTAGTTTATGTAGATTTTGACATTGGTGAGTAGGGAATATGGACCCAGTGGCAAACCTGGCAATGTTATTGTAAGTGGTGGCCAGCTTGTTTTGATTATTTTTAGATAGATTTTTAAAAATTGTGGAGGCATAGAGAAGTGTGGAGAGTAGGTGAGTTTGGGCCATAGTAGTCCTGGCTACAGGAGTAAGGAATGGTTTTAGCCTATAGAGAAATCCTAGTTTTCTATTCACTGATTTGATGGTTGAGTTTATGTGTGAGTCAAAGTTGAGGTTATGGTCAATAGTTATGCCTAAGAGTTTACTAGTTGGGTCTGGTACAATTACAGTGCCATTTTTTGATGTAATTGTGAAGTCAATGGGAGGAGACTTCTGGGTAGGAGTAAACAGTAGAAGTTTTGTTTTTTTAGGGTTGAGGAGAAGACAGCATTTAGAGAACCAGTTTTCCACTAAGTTAAATACTTTCTGGGTGTTGGACTGAAGTTCAGCTGAAGTTGCTGCAGCACAGATTAGGGTTGAGTTTTCGGTGTATTGAATACAGGTGGTTTGTGGTATAGATGTTTGCAGGTTATTGATAAAAATAGAAAATAGGAGGGGCCCCAGAATAGAGCCTTGTGGGGCTCCCTGTGAGATAGGAAATAAAGTAGATAGGTTGTTGTCCCAGAAGACTGCCTGTTGTCTGTTTCTAACACAGGATTCAAACCATTTGGCTGTCTGAATATCAATTGAAAATGTGGTAAGTGTATCTATCATTAAGTGATGATTCACCATATCAAAGACTTTGGAGAGGTCTAGAAAGAGGGCAGAGGTAAGTAAGTTGTTGTTACGATTTTTATTAATTGAGTCAGAAAAAGATAAAAGTGCAGTAGCAGTACTGTGAAAAGGCCTAAAACCATGCTGGCAGTTGGCTAAAAGATTGTTTTGGAGGAGGTGATTGAGAAGTTGCTGGTGAATGCATCTCTCCATGATTTTAGCTAAAGGAAAAAGTAGAGCGATGGGGCGGTAGTTAGAAGGTTCAGTTGAGTTGCCTCCTTTATGTAGAGGTATAACATAAGAGACCTTCCAAGGAGATGGTACAGTACATTCTGTGATGGTCCTATTAATTAAGATAGAGATAGGGTAAGCAAGTACTCCAGCAGCCATTTGCAGAAATTCAGCTGGAAGGAGGTCAGCTGATGGGGTACATGGTTTTAGTTTTAGAAGCTTGGCATGGATGAGAGAGGTGGGAGCAGGTTGTAATTGGAGGGGAGGAGGTAAAATGTTTTGTGAGTGTGTGTTGGGGATGCTGGTTGGTGATAAGGTACTAGCTAATGTTTGGACAGAGTCCACAAAGAAGTTATTAAAGGAATTTGCAATTTGGCTGGGAGCATTTTTGGTTAAGTTAGCTGGGGTTGAAGTTTTGGAGTGGCCAGGGTGGAGTAGGGAATTTATAACTGACCAAAAGTTTTGAGGGTTTTTGTTTTGTGTTTGTTGCAGCTTATGGTAGTAGTTCTTTTTGTCTTGGACTATTGATTTTTTTGTAGAATTTCTTAACTGTATAAAGATTTCATGATCAGTTGGGTTTTTAGTATTTCTCCATTTCGACCAAATTCAATTTCTTTGAAGGATTTTTTTGTCTTGTCTCCTTAGTGAGCCAAGGTGCAGGTTTGTTCTTAGTTCTGACTGTTCAAGAGGGGGTATAGTGTTCTAGGATTTGTAGAAATCTATTATTAAAGTATGAGACAGCTTTGTCAAGTGGTAGGTATTTAAGGGGTGTCCAATTGCAAGCTTTGAGTTCAGCTTGAAAGCTAGCTTGGTTGAGGTGTTTTTTTGTTAAGGACAGTTGTATGGATTGGTTGTTTGAAAATGAAGGTTTTTGTCTGATAATGAAGATGAGAGAGTGGTCACTGATATCATCAGGAAGTATACCTGATTTATAGGAAAGGGGGTTACTGTTAACTAGAATCCAGTCTAAGATGGTTTGCTTGTTGCTAGGTTTATGGGTTCTGGTAGGGGAGGTAATAGTTTGATTGAAACCATATAGGTTTATATGAGTATTACGTTGGGAAGAGTTACAGCAGTTCCAATCAATGTTAAAGTCACCAAGGATTATGGTTTCTTGTGGAAAGGATGCTGTGAACCAATTAAGGGCAGTTTCAAGAGTGTTAATGTTGTTGCCTGGAGGGATATAGGAACAAATTATATGTAATGCTTTATTAGCATTTATCTGTAGTTTAGAGATTAGGATTTCTATGCTATTGCTTGTGGGTGGTTGGGTATTTAGTGGTGTAACCTGTAAATGAGATTTATATAGTATTGCTACACCACCACCCTTTTTATTAAGACGATCTAATCTCAAGATGTTATAACCTGGAGGGATTATATCATTATCCTTGTTATCTGGTTTAAGCCATGTTTCATTAAGACATAGGATGTCAAAGGAGTGTAAGTGTAGAAGGGCATGAAGTTGGGTTATTTTATTATTTAGACTACGAATATTAAGGTGGCCTATGAAGGGAGAATTGTCAGAGGTATTAGAGATGTGAGAAGTGATGAGATGGTTAGTGTGGGGTTCAGATATTGTATTAATTGGGCCTGGGTTTGGATGGACACCTCCATGCAGTAATAGCAGCTGTAAAGGGCCATGAAGGTGTTCCACATAGTAACTGGCAGTGCAGAAGTCACATAGCTGCATACTATCCAGTAGTTAGTGACATACATCTGTACAGAATCCCATTGCTTTGTCAGAGATACACAACAGTTATGGTGGCCTGGCAGCAGTACGTCTTGCAAATATCTGGACATAACATCACACTGGGTACTTAAACTAAGCTGCTAGGCATGTAACAAAGCACTGTGCAAACTACAGGCAGACTGCCACAACACTGGCCTACATTTTGCAAGGGGGAATACACATGTACCTGCAAATATAGCAGGATGTACAGGCATGTCACAGCACAGAGTAACAGACACCTGTGAGAAAGTGCATTCCCACAACCAATGTGAACACAGCCACATATATTATGCAAGTTTAATATGACACTATATGGACTATCTGATCAACACCATTCTCATATGTGCCACTCCCATACTAACCCTACATAAACTGGGTCATGCAACAGTGTGGTTCAATGCCTGTCTGTGGTATGGGACACATGTGTGTTTGGCGCTACAAACATGTGAGCCGATGGGGTACCATACATTGGAGCAGCATGTAACATCAAATAGAACAGGACCAAGAACAATGACATCTACCACATTTTGTATACAGGCCAAGGTACGTATTCACAATACACATACTGTTGACATTCACCATAAGTACATGGACTCCACTACTGTATACACAACCGCAGAATGCCCAGGTTATGTCCGCAGAAATAACCCCTAACGTATATAAAATGTCTAGCAGTCTGATATCTGACTGGTTTGTTACCAGGTATGATGTCAATAAATAATGGTGTACAGAACATATGCACTCTTACTGCATGACATATGTACAAAGGTTGACAGACATGTGGCTGGAGCCACAAACACTGGGCCAATATTGGCATGTTGCTGTGATACCCTCATACAGTTACTGTTGTAACAGGGTTTGTTGTGACATATGCCCTATGAGGGATATGAAGTCAGTAACTCTCACGGCTGTCACCATGTACTGACTAAAATCCTCAGACTATGCTTCAGCAGTTCTAGGATAGGTGATCTATGAGTAACACAGGAAACATAAGACTCCAAACACTACCCAGTCTGCAGATAACCCTACAGGTGGGAGTTTCCTCAAACACATAACACTGTCATGACAGGTGTTAAATCATGTAGACAAGCCATATCGACACAAACCCTTTTAAACCAACATTACTCCAAATGCAGATGAGCAACACTTACATTCTGTAGTCATGTTTGGCTCATCCCCCTCCTGTTTGTTGGCCTGTCTCCACAGTGTATGCTATTAAAGGTATATCCCAATACCATCTATGATGTTTGCAAAACATCGACATGAGGTCCTGCTCACAGTGAATTAAAAGGCCCAACACCCACATGATGTTCCTAGGTATAGGAGTGCGTTTCCATGCAATAGGCTATGGGAATGTTACCACAGCTGTTCCACATGCAATCAGCTAGTGGGGGGACTGCAATTCATGCAGAGGCCATCAGCTGATCCTGAGCATCACTTACAAAACACAAGCTGCTGCCTAAGCAAAGCAGGTGTACTTCTCCACATCCACCAGAGAGGGAGTGAGAGAGACAGACAGAGACAAAGTAAGACAGGAAGGGGGTGGGAGAGTAAAACTTAAGAATGTTTGTGTCACACACTTACCAGTATGGGGTTTCAAACCCCTGCCTGACTATGTACTGCTAACACATGTCTATGCAGTTATTGCATGCAACACAGAGCTTACATGTTGGGCAGCTATCCAAAGGTATATCTGATGGTGAGTGACATCTGCAATAGTGATATAGGAGGGATAAGGTAGGTGTAGTACAAGTGCTGCTCACATGAACAGGTGTCAACATCGACACAGCCACACTCTCTCAGGGACTCACACTCATTAGCACAGTTGGCAGGGTCAGGATTAGACTTCCCAACTAGCTAGTTTGCCACAATACAGTAATACGCAGGTATCACATGCACCACAGGGGTTATCAGGTTGATATATGGGCAAAGGGTATGTGACGGTGGTTGACATCAGAAGGCATGCTTCAGTAGGCCAATAGGAGGTGTAGTGAGTGTGAATGGTGTCAAAATCATTATACTCCACACACACACACACACACACACACACACACACACACACACACACACACACACACACACACAGACATTGCCAGTACTGACATGAATAGGTGCATTGCTTCACAGGTGTGTAGTGGTTGACTGTGCCAGAAGGCTGTACAAGGCTAGGTAAAGGGTATACCTTGGCATCAGGTCACATGAAAATGGTCTGCAGTGTGGCTCAGGTGTGTAGTGTCTAGATTGGCCCACACAGGTGGGTACTGTATTCACCATCCAGTCATCTAGGTTACTATTGTGGGGGGCCAGTGCTGTGCAATGCTTGCCATGTATGTGTTCTATAGTCCATGACATGGACAGTGTCTGGGATGTGCACACATCCCACATGCATGTTTTGTGACATATGGAAGTGAGCCTGGGGTGTCTGGGGCATGTTGTGTTCACAGATTGTTATCATCAGATGTGCCATTCCTGGCCTCATGTGGTGGGAACTGGCAATGGACACCAGGTTGACCCTGCACCTATACTGACAGCATGATACCGGTATTCCCTGGTGTCAGTGGCATCTGTCCATACAGGGCATGTGTTTAAGGCATGGTATGTCCTTTGTGGGTTACATTTGATGGCACTACAGTTGTTGCAGATGTCCAGTGGGGAGCATAGTGAAGGAGCACTGTATGCAATTATATGCCTATTGTAGTGATGTGACAGGGTGCCATGCCCTCTGTAGTCTGCTGCAATTACACCATGGTTACTATCCATGGGCAATATGCAGGGTACTACCAACAAAGTGGTTGTTGCCTAGCCGAGTGTGTTTGTGTATGGGACATGGGTTGAGAGTGTACTCTGGGTAATACAAGGGTTGCCTAAATTGTTTGCCAGGCCTTGATGTCACATGTAGGGGTGTGGATTGTCAACCCCAGCCTCTCTGTTGTTTGACATCTGCTATTCTTGTAAGGTGGACATTGTGATATATAATAGGCCCACCATATAAGACATTTGCAAAACCTGATCCACAATGAGTCCAGTTGTTACCCACTCACAGCCACCACCACACAGGGTACAAAAGACACATACACACCAAGTCTCACAGTTGCCATGCCTAGGATTAGGACTCCTACCTAACTAATACATCACACTACAGCATTAAGCAGTTATAGCACACGCCTCTGAGATTACTGGGCTATTATTTCCCCTAAGGTGTATTTCAATGTGAATGACAGCAGGCTTGCCAAAGAAGGGCAATGGAGGTTGTAGTGACTGTGAATGGCCTCAAAAGCATTGCTCCCTACACAGACAAACAGACATCCACACTTGCCATAAGTTCCACCGAACAGTTTAATAAAAACTAGGAATAACTTCTCACTCTGACGTCTCGGCCAAAAGCCTTCAAGGAGTTTTTTCTGCATTGTGCTCCAGATTGCTGTTGTTGTATATCCACACTTGCCATGTTTGGGAACAGAATTCCTACCTCACTAGTATATTACACTACAGCATTACACAGTTATAAGATATGCTACAGAGATTACTGGGCTACTGATTTCCCAAAGGTGTATCACTCCCTATACAAACAAACAAACATCTACACTTGCCATGTCTGAGAATAGAACCCCTACCTAACTAGTATATCACACTATAGCATTACACAGTTACAGGACACACCACAGAGATTACAGAGTCACTCCTTCTCGAAAGGTGTATTTCAAAGTGAATGACATCAGCAGGCTTGACAAAGAAGGGCAATATAGGTTGTAGTGACTGTGAATGGCCTCAAAAGCATTACTCCCTACACAGACAAACAAACACACACACAAGCATCCAACCTTGCCATGTCTAGGAAGAGAACCCCTACCTAACTAGTATATCACACTATAGCATTACGCAGTTACAGGACATGCAACAGAGATTACTGGGCTACTCCTTCCCCAAAGGTATATTTTTAAGTGAATGACATCAGCAACCATGCCAAGGTTGGGCAATGGAAAGTGTAGTTCATAGGTTCATAGGGTCATACGTTGATACTAGGCTACCGGCCCTAGGGCCTATACATGCCTAGACATGCCAATTCTCTGGCTATGACTTCCCACAATATTTACTTCCCTACACCCCTGTCTAGCAGGGCAGCTGACATGACTCCTGGGGTAAATGTCCTATCTCCTATCCAGTCGTCCAGGTTTCTTTTGAAGAGGGCCAAAGAGGCACTCAGCTTGACATGTATGGGCAGTCTCTTCCAGAGTCTGGGGAGACTCTGGGTCAGGAACACATCTCTCCTGCATGTATTGCTCATTGTGATGACAGTATTTGGATCCCTGGAGCATGTGGCTGTGAGGGTTTGGAGTTCTCTAAGTGTAGCATGTCAACAGCTGTGGGTTTGAAATGGCATGGTATGTTAAGCAGAGATCGCCTCTGAGAACACAATATGTGACACAGTATAGCTGTATGATTTTGGCCAGCATAGGGCATCTGGTTTATGCCTGTAGTCATTTCATGAGGTATGTCAACAGCCCCTCTACTTGTTTCAGATGTCTTGTGAGGTACATACATAACAGGCCATTGTAGTCTGTACTGGGTTTACTGAGAGATGCCTACAGATGGACAATGGCCTCCTTTTCTTGGATGTAAAGCACTTACTGGAAGGTGTGCCACATAGGTGAGGTTCCTGACTGTTGTGGTGATGTGGTTATCAAAGTGAGACCACCGTCCACCTGTGTCCCTAGGTCTGTTATCACACTTTAGGTGTTTAGTGTAGTGCCATCCTATGTGGTACTTCACAGGTCCATGTCCCTTCCCAATGGGGATAACTATATATTTATTGGCATTGATCTTGAAGCCATGGCTCAGGCACCAAGCATGTCTTTCTGTAAGGCCCTTCTGTAGAATATCCACATCATGTGGGAATTCAGTATTGGCTCCCAGTGTACAGTCATCTGCAACCTTTGTTTGCCGGTGTCCCTTACTGTTGGACTGTACTTCAGAGCAGTAGATGCCAAACAAGGGCGGTGCCAGGACTGAACCCTAAGGTACTCCAACTGTCACTTTTCTGGGGCTCGGGTTGGTGTCAACTACATTTACAGTGTGGGTTGTGTCAGTACACAGTTGGCAGCCCATCGGGTGACATTGGGAGTAATGGCCAGCTTGGTTCATTTCACTATGATTCCAGACTGGGGGATGGTGTTGAAGGGCTTGGCGAAGTCCAGATAGGCTGTGTGAACCACTTTACCCTCATCCACGGCTCTGCAGATGGCTTCACAATTGTCATTCAGATTGAGGTGACATGATTGGCCCTTCAAAAATCAAACCTGGTTAGGGTCCAATGTTTGCAGGTTCTCAATGCCTTTGTTTTACTTTCCATGATAAAACATTCCATGGCCTTGCAGATCAGGCATGTCATACTGCTGGGGCTGTAGTTGCCAGAATCCAAGGTGGATCCCCCCTTGTGGACTGAGATAACTGTAGCTGTGCACCACACAGTGGGCACGAAGCTTGAGGTGTGGCTATGAGTACACATGGCACATAGGTAAGGTGCATGTGCAGTTTGTAGCTCATGTAGTACACAGCCTGGGATGTTGACTGGTCCCATGGCTACTGTTGTCATAGCTCCGTAGAGTGTTTTTTACCTATGTGGCCATTATTACCAGAATATGGCATTCTATCCATGTTGAGATGGGTCCTTTGGGGGTTGGGAAGGGGGTGCAGTTGGCACTGAATCAATCTTCCAGGATACTGGCAATATCCCTGGGAGGAGTAGATTTAGTACCTTCCTGTTGTAGCTCACAACAGTTCTGAGCATTGCCATTTAGATTCCTCACATAGCTATGGAACGGCCTGAAGTTGTCTTTGGCATCTTTGGCCATATTATGTTCGCAACTACCTTTGGTGGATGTTATTAGGGGCCTCTGTCTCCTACTGTAGATTGTAAGGAAGTATTTTGCATCCTGGAAAGTCCCCCATTTCTGCAACAGTTTCCTCCTTTTGTTGTACAGTATGTTTATAGCAGGGGGCCACCACATTGGCCTCCTTTTCTTGGTGGGGAGTGTCTTGGTTCAATATTGGATGGCACGATTCATGCATGAATTGTTGTGCTCATACAGTGCCTTTATGTATGATTCAGCAGTTGTCCTTTCAGTTCTCATCTGTATGGGTGTCATGATGTTAGTCACATTTGACATGTGTAGCATGACACTGGCTTTGGAAATGTGTGTTATGGAGGTTTCCTTACTGGGGTGTGGGGGAGGGATGTTGATGTTAAGGGTGATTAGCTCATGGGCATACCTGACCACCGATGGGGTGACCATAGGTGTGGAGCATTCATTTCCCATGTTGGTAATGACCAGGTCTAGGATATTTGAGCCCCTGGTGGGATTATGGGTTACTTCATCCAGGGCACTGGGAATTATGACTTTCAAGATTTCAAGAACCATTGGGTACAAGTGTTGGTACACAAGTAGTTTTCCCAGTTAATGGCAGGGTAGTGTAAGTCCCCCAGTATTAGGGTGTTTATTTGTATCAAAATATTTCACAGTATGTTTCATAAGCTGTAGTGGGAATCATGGGGCATGGTGGGGGATCTGTAGCAGGCTATACAATTTGGAATGCAGTCTAACCTACTGTTAGTTGCACCGGAGATATTTCAGACACATTCTGTTGGACAAGTAGCTTGGTGGTGTGAATAGCCTTAGTGAATATGGACACTCATTCATCTTTATTGTTTTGGTCCTGGTTTGGTGGCTGACAGGTGTGGTGAGAGCTGCACCTGGTATTCCAGGGGTGCTCTCTGGAGGCTTGAATCAGGTCTCTGTTACTGCACAGTTATCATTGTTCTCCATTTGCAGGCATGCGTAGTGACTGTGAATGGCCAAAAAAAATTGATCCCTACACACACACTACCAAACACACACACACACACACACACACACACACACACACACACACACACACACACACACACAGAGTTTCACAGTTGCCATCTCTGGAAATAGAACCCCTACCTAACTAATTTATCACACTATAGCATTATGCAGTTATAGGCCACACCACAGAGATTATTGGGCTACTCCTTCACCAAAGGTGTATTTCCAAGTGAAGGACATCAGCAGGCCTCCCAGAGATGGGCACTGGAGGTTGTAGCGTCTGCAAAATCATCACTCCCTACACAGACAAACACACAAACATCCGTACTTGCCATGTCTGAGAATAGAACTCCTACCTAACAAGTTTATCACACTACAGCATTATGCAGTTATAGGACACAGCACAGACATTACTGGGATACTCCTTCCCCAAAGGTGTATTTCAAAATGATTGACATAAGCAGGCTTGCCAAAAATGGGCACTGGAGGTTGTAGTGACTGTGATTTGCCTCAAAGGCATTGCTCCCTACACAGACAAACAAACACACACACACCTACACTTGCCATGTCTGGGAATAGACCTCCTACTTAACTAGTTTTTCACACTCCCACATTACGAAGTTATAGAATGCACCATGGAGATTACTGGGTAACTTCTTTTCCAAAGATGTATTTCAAAGTGAATGATATCAGCAGGCATGCCAAAGTAGGGCATTTGCAATTGTAGTGAGTGTGACTGGCCTAAAAAGCATTGATCCCTACACAGACAAACACACACGCACACTTGCTACATCTGGGATTAGAACTCCTACCTAACTAATACATCACACTACAGCATTACACAGTAGTAGGACACATCACAGGGAATACTGGGCATCTATTTCCCCAGAGGTGTATTTCAAGGTGAAGACATCAGCAGGCTTGTCATAGTATGGCAATGGGGAGTACAGTGTGTGTGCATGGGCCATAACCCATTCATCTAGAGGCAGACACACCACACTCAGGCACAGAAAGGTTTATATTCCACAGGTAAGTGTATACAACTGCTAGATGACTACTGACTTGTGCAGTCATGTTGCACAGTTAGCACTAGCACCACAAACACTATAGTGCTGAGGGATTCCAGAGGCAAATGTCTACGGTGATTGACATTTGCACATCATATGGTTTTAGCCAATCGGATGTGTGCTGGGTGGGACAGACTTCATGATGGAAAGGTCTTTGTCACTGCCACTCTCTTCTACATATCTATGTATGTGTACGTTTGGCCTATTATAGTGTGTTGTCCTCAGATATATGTGTGTATTCCTATCCAATGTGTGTACAAAGCATGACTGGTGCATACTGAGGAGTGTATGCACTAACATCTGTGACTGTCAGATATGTATGGTCCACTGCTGTTGCCAGACACAGGCTTCATTTCTCTAAGTGTTGCCAGACACAGGCTTCATTTCTCTATGTGTGGGAGCATGCCCAGAATTACCTTCTGTATTGAAGGTGTGAATCCATTCCAGGTAGATTGTACTCCAGTGCAGAGTTTTGTGTTCTACACCTACAGCTAGCAAACGGTTTCTGCAGGATATCTGTAGATCAGTTGACAATATTGGGTCAAAATGGACAAAGCATAGTGGGTTACTGTAGGTAATTGTGTCTGTGCTGCTTCTGCTACATGGTCCTGGTGTTAGCAGAGATATTCAGACATATGTACTGTTATACACTGTGAAGTTTTTATGTCATCAAGTACTGTCAGGTAGACATATTTGCTTGCAGTGATGTCCTAGGGAACACATGAAATGCAGCTGTGTCCAGTATTGTGGCCAGCAGCCTACATATTCTTGCACAATTATGCCATTCTGTAGTAGAAGCTGCAGACACTTGCTGCTGGATTTGTGTAAATGGTTCAGCACTTGGTACAGTGGTGGCAAAGGATCCCATGCTTGTACATCCATCAACGTGACAGTATGGACATATTCGGATGTGGCCATACCTCACAGCTGTACAGATTCACACAGGTTACCCAGAGGCAGTGGTCATAATTCTGGACATTACCCCTACACATTTTGGTTTATGAGCAGGTTTGTAGCCACCCATTCTTGTGTTTGCAGCCAGGGATAGTATGTGCACACAACTGAGTTTCAGAATTCACACACTTCATGCCATCCATGCTCACCCCTCTATTATTTAACCTCTTCCATACATTATGCAAATATTATCTGACATGTTCCCTATATTTATCACCTCATCACAGCAATTTTTGGTGTTGGTCCACAGTCATGCAGCAGGACATGGTGGACATGTTACTGTGATTTGTCCACATGCCTTTGCATTTGGGTTCTGTGGACTGTGTTATGTTATTATTTGGGAGTCCATGACATAACATACACTGGCAGTACGGGTGAGACACAGGCCTTTGGCTGAGGACTGTAAGCCATTTGGTAGTGATGCAGGCCAGCTGTGGCAGGCTGTTGCATTCTGTCACTCCTACAGTCCCAGACTGAGATAGACTATATTCGCCTGGGGTGACAGTGTAGGTGTGCAAGGTGTTCATGCCAATACTTTCTGTCAGTATTGATTTAGTGGTGTGGATGCTGGCAGGGTGCTGCTTACAGCTAGGGACACACCTGCATGGGACACCTGCTCTGCATGCTGCATTCTTTCGCTATTGAGATACACAGGTGGGGATCATATTGTACTCATTCCCAACAGCAGGGATAAGACTGGAGAGGTACCTGTGGGTGGTGGTGGGATGTGCTATGGATACTACTTGCATCTGACTCAAAGATATGTATGGGGCCTTACACTTATGCTGGCTTGTGCAGGGACATCGGCTGTTTCTCAATACATCATTCCTATGAGCTTTGTGGCCTGCCATTGTTTGGCTAGATGACAACGGTATTCCCTACTACAAGCCGAGATAATGTGCTGCAAACCTGTATGTACATTTCCAAGGGTGTGTCCATTTGACAGTTACATATTATACATTGTCTGGGGTACTTCCCCCTGTGTACTGCTTGTATATCTGGGCCGACATTCATGCCATGTCCATCTTTTAGATGGTAACACATATTACTTCCAAACATGTACTATGGCTTACTGATGGAATATGATATAATGGAAAGCATTGTTTTTGGCACTGCAGTTGTGAGAACTTGGCCCTGTCATCAGCAGTACTGGGCAATGACCACCACGACAAACCTTACCATGCATACATACTGACCACTCTCACACGATATACGACACATATCAACCTAACACACACAGACCTGCATAGTGTACACATGCTACAATCTATCCTGCTACCTTGGCCAGTTCAAGTAATCTGTGCTCCACTGTTATTATACCTACACATACATGTTACTACAGTTCTACATTGGATTGGGGGCCCACACAGCTGACTGTTACTACATTTCTACATAGGATTGGGGGGACACACCTGACTGTTACTACATGTCTACATAGGATTGGGGGGACACACCTGACTGTTACTACATTTCTACATAGGATTGTGGGGGAGCACACCTGACTGTTACAATGTGTCTACATAGGATTGGGGGGCAAACCTGACTGTTACTACATTTCAACATAGCATTGGGGGGAGTCACACCTGACTGTTACTACATTTCTACATAGGATTGGTGGGGGCACACCTAACACTTGTACACATTTGCTATGACTGTACTGGTATGTCAGGTACTCCATTTCATTCTGTATTCTAACCTATCATGCTGAACAGAGACATATCAGTGTATTACAGGTCTTAGGTTTGATTGACCTACATTTCAGTTTCTGACTTCTTACCCTTCAGAACTAACATCCCACTGCCTGACATGCTGTAGTCTGTCTGTGTAAGCCTGGGGGGGAGGGGTGTTACCCATAGCCAACAATCAAAGGCCTTAGAATAGCCTTTGTTTGTGTTTTTCTAGACTTTTGTTGGGTATGTGAGCCTCCCTGACTGGCATGTGTGTGTCATATGGACACGCATGTGGCCCAGCACATTTCCTGCAGTGAGTTTTGTCACCTTGTCTAGTACTATTTACTATGGTGACACCAGTATTTGTTACAGATCTCATGCTGCCACTTTAGGTGTCTACTATCTGCTGGCATCCCATTCAGCCACCCGATTCCCTTGCATACTACATCCATACCATAGATACAAGTAACAACACATACTACTCCATTTGGCAATTGGTAGGAAGAGTGATTTGCCTTGCGGCTGTGCCAGTATTGAAGATGGTGCTGGAGGGCTGACTATGTTAGATGCACATAGTACACTCCCTATACATGGTTAAGCACAGGTAGTGTCATGTCGGTCATCCCTTTTTACTGTATGTACAAGTCAGAGAGAAGTGTCATTCCCTTGGTCTCTACTGTGTCAGAGTATGTGGTATGCATTGTCCCTTTACCAAGGCCAGAGCATACTGGGCATGCCTCCTTCTGCCTGCTGGAGCAGGCTCAGGTTGTTCCTCCTCTGAGTCACTCTGTGCCTGTGCAGGCCTTAGCAATGGTGGGGGGCTGTGTGGCCATTCCCCCTGCTGTTCCTGCTGCAGCTGTTTCCACAGGATCATATTGTGTAGCATGGCACATATGATGACAATTTGGGTACATGTAGCTGGTGAGTACTGCAAGGCTCCACCAGATGTGTCCAGGCACCAGAACCGTGACTTTAGCATCCCAGACACATGCTCTATTATGATTCTGGTCTGTGCGTGTGCCTCATTATGGAGTTCTTGTTCAGGTGTGTGCACATTTCTGATGGGTGTCATCAGCCCTGGCTCCAGTGCGTAACCAGCACCCCCCACTAAGTGACCATAGGGGATGTCCCCATTGGCAAATCTCTGGTACAGCTGCATCAGATGCCAGATGTGGGAGTCATGATAGCTTCCAGGGCAGCCAGCACACACATTCATTATAATGCCCTGGGCATCACACACGACCTGGCAGTTGATGGAGGGAAAGCCCTTGCGGTTGATGTAGACCCTACCGTGTTCTCCGAGTGGTGCTTTGATGCATATGTGTGTGCAGTCTATAGCACCCACTACCTCAGGGTATTCTGCTATTTACTGGAAGAGACGCATATTGCCGACCAACACCTCAAGGGTGTTGGGGAAATATAAATGCTCACTGGCATGTGCTGACATGGCATCCAGGAACTGGTGGAGTACCCTGGATCCTGATGCTTGTGAGATCCCCATGATATCCCCGGTTGGCCTTTGGAAGGTACCTGTGGCTAGTATTCTTAGGCCTACACATACCTTGGTATCCACTGAGATGGGTTCCCCTCTGTTAGTTGTGTGTGTCAGGTGTGGCCAGCACAGCTCAACAATTTGCTGTAGGAGGTCCCTGTCCACCCTATAGTGCTCCAGCTCATGTAGCCCATGGTAGGTTTCCCTGGGTCTTTGCACTCTTCTCCGTCTCCTCACTGTGGGTTGTTCAACAGCATTCTCATTCTCACCACTCTCAGCCAGATCCACATGTTGATGTATGACAGCTGCTGCAGCCACTATCATTTTGTTGCTTCTGTTTGTTAAAATTTCCCCATTTGTGTACACCGGTGGTGTAGAGTATGTGGGAAAAACCAGAGGGTAAGGTGTTTGCATAGTTTATAGTGGTGTGCTGGGCTCGGCTGGTCTGCTGCCTGTGTAATTGGCTGATTCTGATACATTTCACTTGCCAGCTATGCTAGTTCTCCTTGATTACCTTCCTACTGATGTTTTCCCTTCCCATTGCCTTCGTGTTTAAGCCCGGGGGCACACCGTGCAAACACAGTGCTCAGATCTGCACAGAGCTGCTATTTCCTGGTTTACTTTTTTTTTTCTTTACAACCCGGTGTGCGGCATGCACACCTGTTTTGGCATTTTGGCAATGTAAAGAGTGCTAGGCAGCCTCAGACACACCCCCTTGCTTAGCTCTTCTAAGCTAAGGGCAAACCCAAGCCACAGGGCTCCAATAAGCTTGCAGTATGCCTGACACACACCCCTATGATGTCAGCTAACTCTTAGGTTTGAACCATGCTATTCCTGCACTTACACAGTTGGGTGCTGGCTAGCACTGAGGGGAAATCTGGGATTTAGTATAATTCCCCTCATTTGCATAGGATTGCCTGCTAATGCATAGTTACAGGTCCCACACTGAGCCTTCTCCCTTACCAACCACTATTCACTGGCCATGTTGTCTTCTGCCTGCCATTGAGTATAATGGCAAACTAGTGATTTTGGTTAAAATGCTTATTTCAGATTTTTTATTTTATTTTCGTCCCGATCCTGTTTGCGTGCCACTGCCCTATGCTTAAACAGCGGAAATTGGCTAAAAAATAATAAAAGTTTTTTTTTGTTTTGTTTTTTTTTTGCCAACTGTATTCCATGCCACTGGCCATATATTTGGCCATTGGAATGCTTTACATGTACTATACACCCTTTATTTGGAGCTGTCATAGCTCAGTTTTGTACTTTGCAAGCATGTACTCAGTTACTAACCGAGTATATTTCTGCACACTACACTAGTCCTGCACGGCTAGGTGACAGCTTCCTGGATCACAAATTCACCTAATTTGCATGGTTTTTACATGAAAATGGGGTAATTTGCATACAGGAGCTGTGTCCGTGCAGGAATAGTGCAGGAGCGCACGTGCACTTCCCTGGAGCTTATTCTTGGATCGCACGGTGGCCATATTGCCTCCAGGATCTCCTGCATGCCGTGCAGAGCTTGCTGAATCCATGGGAACAGGAGTGGCCTTAGGTCAACTGCTGCCCTAGGCAAAAGGGCTCCACGGCACCCCCCACCACAATACCCAGTGCCCCCATCCTGGTCTACCTGCATTAAATAAATACTGAAAAAGCATCCCTGCAAGAGCGGTGCCCTAGGCGACTGCCTAGTTGGCCTATGCCTAAGGCCGGCAATGCATGGGAATATATTACATCAGGTCAAACCAGTAAATAAATGATGTGGCCAAAAAACTAGTTTTCACAAGTAAGGCACAGGATATGAGCAAATGATTTCATGTGGTCAACATGAAAAAAATGCTGAATATTTTACTTGAAGAAGAGCTGTACCCTATCTCTCAACCGTCACATAATTGCAGGTAATGTAAATGATTTGATGGTATCAGTCTTAAAAACAGAGCCATATGCAAACATAGGTTTCATTCTACCTGCATTTATACATTACCTATAACAATCACTAGCTAATATTATATCACCATACATGTTCATCAGTCTAGTTGGCATGCAGGGGGTCTCTAAAGCTTGTGATGAAAATACCACAATTGGACATTGTTTTAATTAGTGTTTAATGCAGGAGGAATCATCTTTTATATGGAAGGAAGGTTTAATACCTCACAGAACCCACGCCACTTAGTTTAACTGCCACTGAATGCATGGTTTGCTGTGGAACATGCAAATGGTTGTACAACAAAACACGTATTTATCTTTCTTTATTTCTTTGTCAGATTTGAAAAACAACAGCATTTTTCAAGTACCATGTTCAGATGTGTCTCATTTGAACAGCTGTGTTTCACAAACACTAAGCCTTCCAGCTTGCTGTTAGTAATATCTAAATATCACAGCATTAGAAATTTTACTTCAAAATATTTTTTCAGTAATACTCATTATGATCTTAAATACATTTAACAAAATTCTGAGTTGTAATTTGTTGTCTTTAATACATTAATGCATTTGGACTCTACTAATACCTCTTTTTGCTTTACAACGCAAACATTTACTGTGTGCAGCTCATAACATTTAACTTAGCACTGTGTGCTCAAGTAGCCATGTTACACCCCTACACTCATTCATTGTAACTTGTACAACATAATTTTATATATATCTGACTATATGCTAAGATTTTCTTTCGGTTTAGTATGTTTCATCTGCATTTTGCTGTTCTGCTCAATTCATGTCTGAAGATGATGTTTTCTGGATGGAGTCATTTACTCGGCTCAGATGCATAGCTAATTAGACAGACACATGAACAACATAAGAGTATAAAGCCAATAATCACATATAATCCACATTTTTTATTGGAGGTGTTGCAAAAGAGAGACTGGGTACCACATTTGCATTACAATAACTTATTTTAACATGTATTTATTGAAATAATACCCTCAATTTCTTCAGTCCTGCAGCTTGTGGTATTTGGAAATTGTTGAACACATCCCACCCTTACTTTGTGAATTTGCCTACTTTCAAAATGCATACACCCACACAGACATGCAGACATATACACACACAGACGCACACACATCCATATCTATAGCTATATGTATATCTAGGAATCTGCTATTAGTGTTCGACCCACACAAACGTCAGCCTGCTTGACTTTGCCACACTTATGTTAACATGCTACAGTGTGTGCTCTGAGGCAGTTCCTTGGAATTTGCATAAGTAAATAAAATGTTTTGTTTGCAAGGGGTCAAGCTCCCTTGCACCCCATCATCCCCGCTAATTATATATACTAACTCAGGGTTTACACAGTTCTCAGTTAAATGGGCATATCTCTCTACCCTGGAGACTGTTAAGCTTGAAGATCTGTCAACCATCTTTATATGTCGACCAAAGTTGAATACAGAGTTCAACATAAATAAAATTTGATCTATGCTTGCCAACCTATACACACCACACACACACACACATATATATATATATATATATATATACACACACACACACATACACATATATGTGTATATATATATATATATATATATATATATATATATATATATATATATATATATATATATATATGTATATATTCATATGGATACATTTATATAGATATATCTATATGTATAGGTAGACGTCTATATATGTATATGTATATACTGTGTGTGTGTGTGTGTGTGTATATATATATATATATATATATATATATATATATATATATATATATATATTTTGGTCTAATTCCAGGTAACGTGATCAACACAGTTTTCTAAAATACATTTTTTTTTGAAAAGCTGTCATCTATTTCTTCACTTGCTGGATTCAAATATGTGAGATACTGATTTCTATTTATGTGCTGCAGACTGAAATAAGCACTCCTTTTATACGTTAAGACCTAATATATGAAAGCAATTTCCTGTTAGTTCCTTACAGAACATATTATACTCTTGACAGATTGTAGGAACATTGATTCCTCTTTAGATAATACGCACCCTTGTAACAAAAGTACACTGTGAAATGCTCTGACATTCCTTTCTCCATAATCCGTTGATTACACTGGGAACCAAGTAAAGAAAAATTCTCAGAAGATGCCACCTGAAGCAGGTGATTCTCGGAAATCACATCTTGAAATATATCACTGATAAGGAGAATGAAAATCACAACTGTTATAATTCATTATGCAACGGTTTTCTGTTACTGCTTGGAGACATAAAAATAGTGACAGGCTGGGAGACAAAAAGTGTTCATCCCAATCAAGGCCAGTGGCATTTCTGCTACTGTCAGTAAGTCACTGAGTTGGTCAAGCATACATAAATAAAAAAAAATCAGCATTAATGATTAATACTCAGTTCCACACTTCTGAGATTGTTTTAAATTAAAACAGGTTAGACAGAAGAAGTATTCCATTCTTTAGGCTGCAGAAGTTAGAATACTGTCACAAAGTTCATAGCTGCGTCAAGAGATAGAGGATTTTAATTATCTTGAGAAATCTATTAACTTTAAATACCTCAGATTCTTGGTGCACGCCTACAGTGTCTTACACATTTATATAGTTATTTTTAAATGTGCAATGGAAATGGGGAAGAGCAGGAAGAATATATGATAAATCTAAACTGAGAAAGAAATCATCAAAATATAGACTGCTAAAAGCAATGGAAATGACACCTAATTTAAAACAACTTCTCTAATAAGTGGAACTGAAAGAATGACAGTTACATGTTCCCAGTGCTGTTAACACATTCAACAAAAAAAATCAGGTGTCATCTCTGTTGTTTCATGTTTCTTGTGACATATAATGCATTTAATGAGAATAATTCTAAGAAATCCAGCATTCTGTAACTTCTTAGAAAAAAAATGAAATTAGTCTCATTTGTCTACTATGAAATAATAAATACAGAGACCCAAATAGTTCAGAATCCATTACCTTCCCTTGCAAACAAAAAGCAGCAAGCAGTAAGGATCCCTCTATCTATCTGTTAATCTATATTTGCATCTACTGTGAATGTTTATATTGTTAAAACAGGCAAGTGGATTGTTTTGGGGAGGGTGTGTGAGTGTGTGTGCGTGTGTGTGCGTGCGTGTGTGTGTGTGTGTGTGTGTGTGTGTGTGTGTGTGTGTGTGTGTGTGTGTGTGTGTGTGTTTGTTTGCATATGTGTATATAATGTACACCTAAGCTGTATTGTTTACTGGTAGTGGCACAGAAAAAGTTTGTCTAAGGTAAGGTGTAAGGATAGGATTAGGGGCAGGGGTAAGTTTAGGGTTAATGTTAGGGTTAACAAACACCACTAAGATGGGCAGGGAGGCAACTAGACTTTCACACATTTCCACTACTCATCCAGGGCCTCCTAAAGGTACAGGATCATACAGAATCTTCTAAGTACATATGCCCCTGAGGAAATGATACCACTCCACAATACTGGAACAGAAAACATATGAGGAAGTCAGGAAAATTTTTGGCTTATAAAACCAGTAGAACAGATGATGTATTGGCTTTGTCAAAGAAATATCACATTGCTGAACATTTGATAGTTTGTTCCCTCCAGCTGTCTAAATTAGTGAAGTCAGCCTTTTTTATGGCATTGCCACCCTGAAGATGTTCCTTTTAGATGTAATTTCATAATCAGCCTATGTTACTAACATTTTTACCCCCCCCCCCCATTAAAATGTCTATATTTTTATAATGTTTTTACTGATTGAGAAATCGTCTTCCATACATTCACCTTCTATTTTTATACACTTGTAAGTATTTGAATTTTAAGTTTTTAATGAGTAAGGTGTATCATCTTCCACACATACATCTTCCAGTCATTATGAGAGAGATGTACTAACTTTAACAGATTATACATATGTTTCTCAGCAATTTCACACACAACACACACAAAAAGGAAAAAGTTAAAGGCTGTTTTACGTAAATCAGGCAGAAGCTTTAGAAAAAAATAACAGCTTCAACAATGGCATGCACAAACAAAAAACATTTTGTCTTAATCTGATGAATTGCCTATTTCCTTTGAGAGGCAATGGACAAGGAAAATTGTGCCTTCTGGAAAAGATGTATTTGTCTTACCTCTTTGGTGACCTCTCAAGATAAGTAATCTTAAACAATCCCAGATGATAAATGCATACAGTATGTTAGCCTTATTCTTCTTTCGGCTGCTCCCGTTAGGGGTCGCCACAGCGGTCAGCCTATAAAATTTAAAATGATGGTGAATTGCATTTTAATAAAACTGTTACAGTGTAGTCAACATATGCAAGACAAAGTAAAAATAGCAACCTGTATCACCTTAGGTCTATTAATTAACTTTCATTATGCGATTGTCTTGTGATATATTTTATTTGGGAAGAAACATTTAAGTAATAAAAAATATTAGACAAAAAAGCATGGGTGTTTACTAGGCTTGTAGTCTAGAGGACCATAATGGAGTCTTCCCATATTCTCAACTGCCTCCAAGCACTGTCTAGTTAAGTTCACACAGAAGGCAAAGGAAGACTGAGGAATCAAACTTTGTACTACAGGAAGCAACTCATTGACAGCTTATAACCTGAACTCTCTGTACTAATTGCCAGAAAAAGTTAGTTATGATTCACTGTTTCTGTCAACAATCTTAGTGCACTAAGCGTAGCAGTGGTCATCCACAAGTTACAGAAAAAAATGTACAGTGGGGGTTTATGCTGAGGCACCGTATTTGCTTAATAGTTAAAATGATGCAAGGTTTAAATACATTTGAAAAATAATGAGTTCATAGGTACATGAATGAGTGGTAGAAATATAAGCCACAGAACTGCCTAAGTAAAAAGTTACACAGGATTATGCTTGGAACAATTAGTTTGTCTTGGCATTTCTTAAAAAAGAAGGCTGGATTATATAGCAGTAGAAAGGACAGGGTTATAGGAACATAGGAACATAAGGACAATGCTAGGCAAATGAATACAGTGACTATAAGAGGCCTAGCCATATGTATCTTTAAGTAGAAACACTTAAAGGTTCTTGCCACTCTTTACCATTAATTGAATGTTTACCCCCCAAATCAAGCAGAGCTGTATATGATAACCCTGGTGTAAAATCAAGCAAGCCTGTATATGATAACCCTAAACAAGTACAGGCATCACAGGTCACCAAATATACCACATTCGATGTATAGCAATCTGCATAAATTCTGGGTTTAAAAACAAAGTTAAAACTTGGATGTTTAAAAGTCTGTTGCTTGGAAATCATGACATAGGCATTACACCTGTGATATGGCTAGGTACCTACTCTCACACTTACTCTAGCCTGTGTGCCATGGCCCTTACAAAGTAAATCCTTCAAATTATGACATCTCTTGTAACTAAATCTAGGCCCGTTGCCTATAATAGCAGCAGTTTTAGGGTCAATTGTTAAAATTGGCCAGTTTTACGTACAATGTAATTTATATATGTCACACTGTTGGTATATTTGGTAACAAATCTCAAGCTAGGTTGAGCCTTAATTCCGCCAGTCTTCTTATAAATAGCAGCATCCCTTTTTCTAGCAGAGTACTATGGTTTTGCTATATTCATCCTATTTCATTCCACCTCATCTCTAATACTGTAAACTAGCCACTTACTATAGCCTCTGTCTAAAAATTGAGTGGTTAGTGACTTCATCTGCTCCACATAATCATCTTCCCTCATGCATAGTCTACAGGTATGCATAAACGGACTCTTAACAATGTTAGGAAAAATGTGACAGGGGTGCATACTCACTCCCCTGAGAAAACAGGTTATTCCTCCAACATGACTTTCTATGTAGTTCAGTGTTCAAAATACCTAATGGTCCCTTCTTCTGACAGACATTCAGGAAACTAATCTCATTATTAGATACAGTCATGGTAAATCTTAAAAAAAATCTAAGTAACATATACATTGTTGTAAAAGCTCTTCATCCTCTTCCCAAAAAAGGAAGACATCGACTACAAAATGTCTAAAAAAGTTTACATCTGCATAATACTCATTGTTATTATGTGATGCCTGCACTTGTTTTTATGTAGGGAAAACTACACAGAAATTGAAAGAGAAAATTTTGCATCATTTGTATGAGATCAGGAATATGAAAATCAACAATGCTTTGGCAAAACACATTAGTGAAAATTCAGAACATACATTTTCATTCAGAGTATTACAACATTTGAGTGAGAATTTTAGGGGTGGGTATGTGAATAACAAAGTTGAACAGGCTGAGTTAAATTGGATACTAAGGCTACAAGGCATGCATGTCACAGATGTAAAGCCTGTGTCATGATTTCTAATCACCAGACTTTTGAACATGCAAGTTTTAACTTTGTTTATAAACCCAGAATTTATGCAGATTGCTATACATCAAATGTGGTTTATTTGGTGACCTGTGATGCCTGCACTTGTTTTTATGTAGGGAAAACTGCACAGAAATTAAAAGAGAATTTTGCATCAAATGTATGACATCAGGAATATGAAAATGAGCAATGCCTTGGTAAAATACATCAGTGAAAATTCAGGACATAAATTTTCATTCATAGTGTTACAACATTTGAGTGATAATTATAAGGGATGGGATGTGAATAACAAACCTAAACAGGCTGAATTAAATAGGATACTAAGGCTACAAGCAGACAGATATCTAGGCATTAACAGCAGTGTTTGTTTGAAACCTGTCCTCAAACACTGATTTCATTGGTTATTGGTTGAAATGTGACTAAAGATGTGTTTTATAAAGCTGATGTTTATTTTTCATGTATGGATCTGAGGAAGCAGAATATGAGAAAGGGCTTATCCTTCTAAGTACTTAATTTATGCCTATAGCTATGATAGCCTTGCTGTTTTTTTCTTTACATTGCTAAAACATTCAGGAGAGACTGATGGGTATCTTAAAGGATCTCCACAGTATGGAAGAAGTGCCCCATCTGCTTCATGTAAAGATCAACCATGGCCCTATTCAAACAAAGCTTTGATTGTTGGATGGGAAATCACAAATTCACTCTGGTCTGGCCCCCATGTATCTGACAGACAGAGGTTGACACTAGGTAAATTAATTTAAAGCTAACATATCCACCTCCATAACACTTAGCTACTGCTTAATAACTTACCCTGCCATCCAAGGAACTTGGAGAAAAATGGGTTGGGTTATACTGCTAGGCTGATAAAAACCCTGGTGGTCACTAGCCTCAATGGAATCCATAAACCTATGAACTTGGTCAACCATACTTCAGAAATATTGGCTTGGATGTCTTCAAAATAAATGCCATACATGAGAGTGACCAATACCAATTCAGTGGTATTCATTAGTATTAATTTTATGATCAGAGGTGGTACCAGCAACTCTCATTAATAGGGATCTGTTGGATGCCTAGTTTGCAATCTGGTGGACAACACAGGGAATTACATTAAGATTCTCTAATTTATCTTGTCAAACATTGCTAAGTCAAACACGAGTCTAAGTCATAGTCAGTTCAAGAAAAGCAGTAACACATAGTTACCATGTCTACATCATCTGTAACCTTTTTAAAGAAGGTTGCTGGTTCAGCTGAAGGCAATTGCCCTTCACACAGCCATACTGAATGGGGTCTAGATCAGCTAAGTTGCATATGTCTATATAAATGAGTTGTGCTATTCCATGGTTTTGCATATAAGCTCGGTGAGGCTGGTGGACCTATAATCATCTGGGTCGGAAGAGCAGTCATGCTTGTGAAGAGGAGTCACTGTGGCTGTTTAGCAGGCACTTGTGACAAACCTGTGGATTTACTGAGGCTGAACAGTTTAAGCAGAGGATTGGCTAGTACACATTTGACAGTGCTGAAAATGTAGCCTTTTAATAGATCTCTTTGCATAGAAACAGTGCTTTTAGCCTTTGGCAGAGATTCTCTGACAACTACAGGGACAGTCAGCACAGTAATCTGGGTAAGCAGTGTAAACATAGCACTAAATGTGACTGATAATATAGTGATGATGTCCTCTACCATAACAGAAGAAAGACATGCAGTATTGTTGGGTATTAGTAGTGATCTTAAGTTCATACTCCAGATCACATTTTTTAACAGTTGTCTTTAGTTCCCTATTAGCATGTTTCAATCTATTCTTAAGGTATGGTGATGGGGATTTTTTACAACTTTTCATTATTTCCTTCTTTTTGTTATACATTTTATTAATATGGGAGTTCCACAACAGACATTTATGCTTGAATTTGAAATATATATTGCAAAACTGTTTCATTGTTTTGCTTTTTTTATCGATTACATTCTCATTGTCAGAATTGCCACTATCAAATAAAATAGGTTTGAGCTTCCCTTGCTGATGGTTGTTTACCTCTTACCTCAGTTTCCTTAACAGTCCCTCTGGATAAACCCTTTCCTTGAACATCTGACAGACAGAATCCAACTCCTTTACAAGTTAAGTATCTTCAGATAGCATCCTAGCCAGCCTAACCATTTGTCTTATTATTAAATTTAATTTGCACTCAGGGCTACCTGCTTTAGTAATGGAGATGGAAAAGGTTGGTTCTCCATAAATGGTTGACTTAAAACCTCCTGCACATTTACTAGGAAAACTTCAAAGTAACTCATCTCATGTACTGAGTAAGAATGGGCACATTTCAAAACTCCTGTTGAACTGTTAATATAATCAACAAAACATGCAAATTAGCTGAAGTCTTCCACATGATACACATATCATCTATAAACCTACAGTAACTTGTTCAACACTTCACAAGCATGAACAAAAATACACACGTTTTCCCACTTTCACGTCACAAAATTAGAAAAAAATTTGCCTGCACAATGCATCCATGCCCAACTCTACCATCTGCTTAAAATATCCTCCTTTAAAACAATCTCCATAATTTCTATTATAAAATTAAGTCTAGTGGAATCAAAGTTTCCCTAAAACAAGACAGTCATTGCTTATGCAGCATACTTCCAAACAAATCCACCACATCAATAGTCACAAATAAGAGGTTTTCATTACACAGCTCATTTGTGACTTTTCAAAAAAATCACAAATCTTTAAGGATATGACGGACACAAATTCAGGAAAGGCATTAAAGACTAACAGAAACATCTCGGATTCATGTGTGGCCACTATAAATCTAAGTGGAAGGTCCATAATATTCTTATGTGTTTTAGGTATACTAAAGATGGAGTGAATCTTCATTTCTTTTACATATAAAAATTTAAATTCTTCCTTAGTTATTTTTCCCTGCATTAGCCAGTTGTATAAAAATCTGTCAGTTTTTCTGTAAGCAATATGAATTTCATTCAGGGACAGAAAAATATATTTGTTTTCATCATACAGTATATTCAACATTTTTCCTGAATGCATATAATGCTAATCATCACCATTGTACCCCCTTAGCTAGACTGTTAGCAGGAAGATTTTCAAAAATTCTCACTCATCCTTAGCCAAGTTATTTTTGTAATATTTAAAACCTTTCTTTAAAAAACAATCATAACTCCCAGTCAGATGCTTTTTTCAAAGACCTGGATAGTGGGGGTTAAAAATGGATTGTATGAACTACGTACTCAGTTTTCATTACTCTCAGGACTCAAGTATTTATCAGAAGCTGTAATGACACTGTTAGGATCTTTATGAATACAGGCAAAATTTAATTTAGTAGAAAACAGTTTTGGTTCAGTTATGGAATCAATCAAGTTACCGCTGAATTGAGGGACAAAGGATAAGTCTTTCTCAAAACGATTAAAGTGCATCTTGGTAACATCCATATTGCTATAATTAAAAAGGCTGTAACCATTATAAATGCATAAAATGTCTTTACAATCCACTGTAATATATGTAGATGGCTTAACCATACCCCTCAGAAACATCTCCCCCTGGAAACTCTGCCTTGTCACCTCTTCCCTTTCTAGTTGTTATTGAAATAACCCCTGTTGTAACTGGGGCCTGACAGCTGGGGGCATGTTTGCTGGGCTAACTTCTATGACCTCCTGAGGAGTGTAAAGTCCAAAGGATTCCCTAAAAATAAAAAAAAGATGTCATCAACACCCTTTCTCATACTGGGGCTTCCAAACTTGCAGTCCCTCCCTTGTTATCCCCATTAGTATGCCATTTTGGTGCTTTGTAATGTTGCCAATCAGAATAATAAGCAGCAGATCCACTAGAAGTGACCCTCACTGAAATTGGGTATGCAGTGCTTTGAGCATAACTGTGGGTGTCCCTGTCAAGATGCTTATGTTTTTCTCAGCAATAAGATCTGCATGTTCATCTGCTTTTTTAATATCATTATAATTAGTCTGAAATGAATCAAATTGTAAATCAGCCTTAACATTAGAGTCAATAGATTTAAGTTCATCCATCAAATCAGATGTCTTAGTTTCACTTTTCCCAGATAAGCAACTTAAGCATCATGCCACACTCAAATAATCCAAGCAATTGAGAATACAGCTCTGAAATGGGTGTCCAACCCATTAAAAAAATTCTAAATTTGGAGTCCATTGAGAATCCTCTGATTCTGAATACAATCCCTAAAGAATGCATTATCTAACCGAACACCACAAAGTTTAAGCAGCTTTTTCTTAAATGAAACCAGTTGCTCCTCCAAAGACGTGAAAATTCAAGTCCCTGTATGTGACTTGGCAATTTCCAATAGTCAGGATAACCACCTGTCCAAAGAAAGGTTCATTATACCTGCAGTTATTTCATGCTGTTCCATAACCACAGTCAGAAGGACACTCACTCAGTGTAATAATCTCACTGCTGTTCACTTACAATAATGAATTAATGACTTAAAGATTAATGTTCAAAAACTGATAAAAATGTAATTTTTGAAAATGTCAATGTACTATAGCATTAAAAAAAACATTAAAACACTTCAACCTTTATGCTGATCAGGTTTCAATAAGGCTGAAACCTAGGGCATCCCATTCCTGTTATCAATAGTGCCAACCTCTGCCATCCCACTCACTTCATGGTTTGTATCAATTCCCTCATCAGGGGGCAATTGACATAGATTGCACGTGGTTGATAAACTAGGTTAATAACCCAATAAGTTGAGTTAAATCTCCACCAGTCTTAATAAAATCCACCTCACCAGGTACAAAGGTGCTCAGAGAAATGTTTTCCACAATCAGGTCCAGGGACTCCATCCTCACAGCACCAGCTGAACACCAGTAACCAAACAAGAAAAACTTGTAGTCTACACTATGCAAAGACCTAATAAAAAGCACACCAATGCACCATAGTAAAAAAAATGAAAACGTAGGAATGCATGGTCACACAATTAATTGGTTTATTTAAAAAATAGCAATGAACAACTTATTATAAGAGCTTTTGTCTCAGAACACAGGACTTCATCAGATCAAGAATTAGACATCACATGGCACCAAATTTAACAAAAAACTCCCCTGAAGCATAATTCTTATAAAAAAATCACATAATACGATTAATAGTTCACCTTAAAAATAATAACTAGGATAAAAACTAACTCATTAATTTAGTTTTTGGAAAAAATGCATATATATATATATATATATATATATATATATATATATATATATATATATATATATGGATTTACTTCAGTAGATCAAACATATTACAAGTTTGAACCACATATGGCCAAGACCATATGTTCAAACTTGTAATAGTTCGAACACTGAAGTAAAAAAAGGAAAAACAACAAAAAACAAAATAAAATGTGCACCCCCCCACACCCCCCTTGCTTAAATATACCAACTCTGAGATTGAACTACATTGCGAAAAATGGAAATATTCCCATTCTGCTCTGTACGGAGATCTCCATTCAGTCCGATCGAACATTTACAAGTTTGAACAAATGGTCTCATCCATATGAGGTTCGAACTTGTTATATGTTCGATCTACTGAAGGGGACCCATATATACACACACACACATATATATATATATATATATATATATATATATATATATATATATATACGCGCATGTGTGCTTACGCACACACACACACACACACACACACACACATATATATATATATATATATATATATATATATATATATATATATATATATATATATTCCTTCACATGTTATTTACACATATGTGTATAGGGGGACTGATTTTGATTAACTTCTCCTTTGGCTGACATCTGTTTTGTCAACAAAATTTAGTCGATACGTAAGCAAGTCTGCCTTTTTCTTGGTGATAGACATATGCACTTCCCATGAGACTGTATGATTTCAGAGCTAGTATATATAATTAGTACATAAATAATTAGCAAAGCATGTGGGGGTGCAGGTCCAGCCCCCTGCAAAAAATATATGTTTTAATGCTTTTTTAAATGCTGTAGGGTTTTGGCATTTTTAAAAACAACCTTTTTTCATCAATTGTTTTGAACGCTAATCTTTAGGTCATTCGTCATTTATCAGTAGACCTATAAACATAATATATACAAGAATAAAATTAAAATGCCAAAGAAGTAACAATATAGTACATTGAAGCAACCCATGATTTATGCAACCTTTCCATGAAAAACAGTAACACATTCACAGGATATTATTTCCCCTACAATAATTTAAAAGCAGTGTAGTATTCATCAACAGTGAAATGGAAGTCATACCCCCCCCCAAAAAAAAATTTAACAATGCTATTTAAACACCCAATAAACTCCACAAAATAAAAGTATGCATATAAAAGTGACAATTCATTGTTCAGTATGTCTTGTCCCTATAATGTAGCTGCCAGTAACTTGAGTACACTGGGAATAGATATGTGATCATTTGGGTCTCTCTATATCACAGCACTTAGCCTAAGCTGGCAGACAAGTTCTTTATATATTCTAAAAAAACTTTCACATGTTCCTCTTTAGCACCATTACATGCCTTATCCAATACTGCAGATTTAAACATGATCTTATTTTATTGACCAAACTGATGGGTATGCCTTAACAAAGCATTGTTAATATTGATTTTACTTCTTCTTTTGGCTTTCCCAGTTAGGGGCCAACACAATGTATCACCTGTCCGCTCATGATTGGCAGTGGAGTTTTATGGTGTCGAGTTAGCAGCCCGGCACCCAACCTTCCACAGAAGGCACACACAGCACTCACATCTAGGGCCAGTTTAGAGTGCCCAATCCACCTGTAGCATGTCTTTGGGATGTGGGAGGAAACCAGGGCAGTCGGAGGAAACCCACACGACCACAGGAAGGGAACGCAGATTCCACACAGAAAACACCCCAGCCAAGGATCGAACTGGAGAACCTCTTGTTGTGAGGTGATAACACTAACCGCTGCACCACCGTGACCACTGATTAGTATTAATTTTACTAATATGATATAAATGTTCACAAACCCTCCATTTTAGAGGGTATTTCCCTTTTCAAAATATAACATCCTTGACAATCCTGACACATGTCTATATATATATCACTCACACTGTACCACAATTAGCTACAGTTTTCAATTTTTAAAACTGACCATAACATATCTCTGGGAGGGCATCACTCTCAAAAATGTGTCTAGATTATTTACATATTCTACAGTTCTGCATCCCTAAGCTCTTTACCATAACAGTATCTTCTATGCCATAATTTTTTTATTTTTTCAAATTTGTTTTTTTAAATTCTTCCATGTCTTAAAAACAGAAGTGGGTTGGTTCCCAACTCAATTCATAATATTAGGGTCTATTTTAAAAATAACCCAATTACTTTCATTACTCTATCTTAAAAACCTCTGAATTTCCAATAAGATGTAAAACCACAACCATCTCTTAACTCTGTTTCATTGTTTTTTGATCATTTGCATTCTCATTGCCAGAAATCCCACTATCACCTAAAACAGGCTTGAACTTCCCTTGCAGATGTTCAGTTATATCCTTTCTCAGTTTCCATAACAGTCCCCCCTACATAAACCCTTTGCTTAAACATCTCACACAAAAATAATCCAGTTCCTTTACAAACCAAGTGCCATCATATATCATCCTAGCTAGCCTTACTTTTTGTAATTTTCTGAAATATGCACTGTGTGGTGGTGGATCTTGTAATGTAAATAGAAGTTGGAAAATGTTGATTTCCTATAAATGTTTGACTTAAAAACCTCCTGTACATTTAAACAGGGAAACATCCAGGTAGTTCATCTCATGCAATTTGTGGGAATGGGTAAATTTCAAAAATGTTGTTGAACTATTAATATAATCAATAAAACCTTGCAAATTAACAGATTCATCTATCCACAGGATTCATATATCATGTAAAAACCTATAGTAATTGGTCCAATAATTCCCAACAGGTGAACAAAAAAAATATGTGGTTTCCCATTTCCACATTATAATTTTAGCAAAAATGGATGTGATTGGCACAGACATGGCTACCACTAACACCTGCTTAAAATATTCACTTTCAAAAATGAAAATGTAGTTCTTCAAAACAACTTCCATCAGTTCTACTAAAAATTCAAGTCTAGAAGAATCAATGAAATCACAAGAAATCAATACATCTGAAACCAAGTCAGTCCTTGCTCATGCAATAAACCTCCAAACAAATTCACCACGTCAACAGGCACAAATAAGCCCTGGGATTCAATAAAGCTTACATGGAGGGTATGAATAGTGCAACCACTCCTGCATGGAATATGGCAGCCGACAGACCCAGTAAACAAGCCTGGGGACGTGCACGAGCTTGGCAGCACTATTCCTGCACGGGCACTACTGAATAATGTTAATTACCTCAGTTGCTGATGAAAAACATGCAAATGAGGTGAATTAGTGATTCAGGAAGCAGGCAAGCATACGTGCAGAAATAGTGTTATATGCAGAAATATATTCAGCTACTAGCCAAATACATTTCTGCAAAAATCAAAATGGAGGCATGACAGCTCAAATAAAAGCATGTATTATAATCTTTAGGCATGCCAATGGCCAAATATATGGCCATTGGCATGGAAAAGTGTTGACATTTTATAAAAATAAAAGTTAATTTTTTTTGGCTGATCTCAGCCATTTAAGCATAGGGCAGTGGTGCACAAACAGGATTGTGCTGAAAATTAAAAAAAAAAAACATGAAAACACAATTTTAAGGGAAATCTGCATTTGCCATTATAGTCTATGGCATGCAAAATCAAAACAATACCAGGGAACAGTGGTTCTAATGGGAAAGGCTCTGGTGCAGTGCAGTAACTAGGGATTAAGGCAGTGGGGTATGCTAATGAGGGAAATTTACAGAATCACAAAAAGAATCTAAGTGCCAAACTACACCTAACAGTGTAGGTGCTATAAGGCAGTGGTGTGAGCACATTGGAGCTCCATGGTTCCAAGATAAGCTTAGCTAAGCAGAGCTAAGCAAGGGGGTGTGTCTGAGGCTGTAATGAAGAGTATGTTCACATCCAGGGAGGGCCATTTCTCAGAGTTTACAATAGCTAAACAGGTTTGCGTGGCACACAGCAGGTTCTAAAACAAACAAAAAAAACCCCAGAAATAGCAGGACTGTTTACATATGGCCACCGGGTCTGCGTGGCGCCCCTTGGGGCTTAAAAGGGGTGGAAATGGGAAGGGGAAAAAAAGAAAAAAAGGAAACTAACAGAATAAAAGGGGTCTATATTAGAACATCAAAGTTTTAAAACTTCGAATGTTCTAATATTGACCCCTATTCAGCGAATGCTGAAAATAGCTAAGCTGCAGAACACTGAATTTCTTCCTAGGGAAGGAATTTGTTTGGCTGTTTCTGTGGCTTTGCTATTTTCAGCACTGTGGTAGAAAGTTACAGGTCAGGATCACGTAAGTGTGTGATTGTGTGGACGTGAGGGGTAGGGCGCGGGTTAGGTAAGTTAGGGTTAGGGTGTGGGTCAGGTAAGTGTGCGATTGTGTGGACGTGAGGGTTAGGGCAGGGTAGATGAGTTAGGGTTAGGGCGAGGGTGAGGTGAGAGTGCGATAGTGACAGACCTTAGGGTTAGGGTTTGGGTAAAGTTAAGTGGATAGATAGTAGTGTATGTACAGTTTAGTGTAGGGTTAGATGTATGATTTTAAGTGTATGTGTGTGGATTGCTGTTTGTTTGGTGTGCTTGTGTTGTGTGTATGTGTGTCGGAACAGCAAATTTTTTCCCTGGGAAATAAAAATGCTGTTCTGCATGTTCGATATTTTCAGCGTTAGCTGAACAGTGGTTGATATTAGAACATTCGATGTTTTAAAACTTCAATGTTCTAATACAGACCCGAATAAAAGCATTTGAGTACAAATAACATAGCTAGCAGGTGGACTGTATCATAGTCAGCCAACCATACAGGCAGCATCTGTAGCACATCAGTATAAGCTATGCAAACACCTTCCAATCTGTTTTTTACCACAAACTCTGCACCATTGGTCTACACATGGGTGGGAATTTTAACCGAAAACATGTTAGGGGCTGTCATTGCTTTGATCCATCAGTATGTGCTAGAGGCTGAGGGCAATGAGGAAGCTAATGCTTATAATGGCCCAAGACTGAGGAGGAGGAGAAGAGCATTCAGACCCAGGGTAACCTACCAGGGGCTACATGATCTGGAGATAGTAGAGTGCTACAGGGTGGACAGAGACACACTGCAGCAAATCAACGAGCTGCGCCGGTCTCAACTCAGACCCAGAGCCAACAGAGGAGAACCCACCCCAGTGGATACCAAGGTATGTGTAGCCTTAAGAATACTAGCTACAGGTACTTTCCAAAGACCTACTGGGAACATCATAGAGGTCTCACAGGCATCTGCATCCAGGGTACTCCACCAGTTTCTGGATGCCATCCTACCTCATGCTGGTGACCACATTTACTTCCCCAACATCCGTGAAGACAGGACCAGCAATATGCGTCTCTTCCACCATGTAGCAGAATACCCACAGGAACTGGGTGCGATAGACTGCACGAACATCCACATCAAAGCACCACCTGGTGAACAGGGTAGGGTCTACATAAACCACAAGGGCTTTCCCTCCATCAACTTCCTGGTCATGTACAATGCCCAGAGCATTATCATGAATGTGTGTGCTGGCAGCCCTGGAACTATCATGACTCCCACATCTGGCATTTGTTACAGCTATACCAGGCATTTGAAAGTGGGTACATCTGTATGGCCATCTGGTGGGGGCTGCTAACTATGCACTGGATCTCTGGATGATGACACCCATCAGAAATGCATGCACACCCACACAAGAATGCCATAATGAGGCATATGCACAAACCAGAATCATAATAGACTGTGTGTTTGGGATGCTCAAGTCATGGTTCCGCTGCCTTGACATATCTGGTGGAGCTTGCAGTACTATCCAGCCACATGTGCACACATGTTCATAGTATGTGCCACGCTACACAATATGATCTTGTGGAAACAGTTGCAGCAGAAACAGCACAGGGAAGGGCCACACAGCCCCCACCATTGCCAGGGTCACACAGGCACAGAGGGACTCAGAAGAGGAAGCCCCTGAGCCTGCTCCCATAGGCAGACAGAGGCCCCAGTATGCCCAGGCCTTGGCAAAGAGGCAACACATAGCACAAAGACTGACAACTGTAGGGACCCAGGGACTGACATCTCTCTCTGACTCGCACACACAGTAAAATGGATGACACAAACATCACATTGCCTGTAACTTACCATGTATAGGCAGTGTACTGTGTGCATTCAACATAGGCAGCCCTGAAGCATCATCCTCACAACTGCCGCAGGCACAAGGTAAGTCAGTCTTCCTAATAAATGAATGGATTACTATGTTTTGGTAGCATATCTATGGAAATGCTGCATGCTGAGAGGGCAGCAGACAACTGACAGCTATGTGGGACACCAGGAAATGTCTACACAATACTGGCTTCCTCACACTATGCAGTATCATTTAAGGTGACAAATCCCACTGCAGTATATGTGGGGGGGGGGGACTAAAGGGAAGTCATAAGTCACATGCACAGATATCACTGTGGGGATCCCAAACTCACTCTCAGACTCACCAGAAAGTCAGCCATAGAAAACCATAATGAATGCCTGGCAAAGGCACACAAATGTTGACAATGATGGAATACCCCCTACAGACTTATACAGTGATATCACAGCAGGCCTTGCAGTTGCAGTAAGACTCTCTGAAGGGTAAGATTTCTGAAACTCAGTTGTATGGCATTAGAATCTAACCTGTGGTCTTTGGTGATATATCTCTATTCTCCAAGACAGGGCATGATACTATGCTATGCTAAATGGAACCAAAATGTAAATCCAATAACAGCACAGACTGTGCAAATGTGTACTTTTGACAGGTGTGCCCCCACACCCATATTCACATAGAAATGCTGTAACATGTAAGTTTGTAGGGTAATAGCAGCAGAGCACACATTACCAGGACTGTCCCAATCAATATGATAACTTATTGCATGCCCACAATACGCAGGGATCAATGAGCTATGCATATGTGGGGGAATACTTATCAGGATGTGGACAGTAACTTCTCATGGCTGTTGTGTCCTATTGGCCTAGGTACGGTACTGTGGTAGACAGGGCCATGTTCCAAGAAATGCAGTGCCAACTATTTTGCATGTCAGCTACACAGATGGTAGGAGTTGTACACACTGTCCAGATGTCAGTATCAATTACTGCTGGGAAGCTGGACAGGTCATGTACAGGGGGGCCACACATATGAACAGTACACAGGTTGGAGTAACCTACATAGTGCCTACCATACCTCACAACTGTACAGACCTTTTGCAGAATGTACACAGATTTGCATCATATCTGTGGTTTCTTTATTCTGAAATAGTGGTTGTCTGGCAAATCAATGGCAAACCACGGAAGTCTAATGTCTGAAAATATTGATGGATTGTAGTGTCTCAGACTTCATATCCTATTGAAAAATGCATGCTAATGCAAAATCTGTTATTGTATCACCCTTCCAGGTTTGTAAGGCCAATAGTTACAATGGTCTGTATATTTAGGCCTTTGTCACCCGATTACTCATGTCTTTGTACAGATGTCTAGTTCACAACATATGTAGAGAGGTATGGTGCCTAGTAGCACAGCAGTGCATTCTGTCACTTACTATTTTCACCCCGGGGGGGGGGGTTCACTCCCTGGCAGACTGGGAACATATGAGTGACAGAATGCAACAGCTCACCACAGATGGCCTGCAGCAGTTTCACATAGCTTACAGGCCTCTGGTAAATGCCCATGCCTCACCCATAGTGCCTTTGTAAGGAATGTAATGGGGTGCATACTACCTACAGAACACAGTCAACAAAATGCAAATATAAGGCCATGCTGCTAAATGCTAGTAGCATACTTCTCAAACTCATAGAGGAAGAAATCTGGACAAAGCCATACATAATGGTGGGATAAAGCCCCAACTATAGGGACACATTTGAAATATTGCTCTCATAATGTTAGACAGTTGAAAGAATAACAGTAGTAGCATGGATGTCATGAAGGATGTGAAGTCTGAAACACTAATGTTCTGTCAGTATTCCCTGACTGCAACCCTGAGTGATTTGCAACAAATGTGCTATAAAAACCACAATGTTAAGGAAAACTGACCAGATATATGAGGCATACAACTGGATAATCTGTAACAATCTGTACAGTTGACAGGTATGGCCACACCATGATATGATCTGTCAGGTAAGAAGAATACTGCACAACCAGGAAATCCCCAGTCACCATACCACCAAGATGCTCAACCTTTTACACGGCTTCATCAGTCAATCGTTTGTAGCTACACCTCCCAACTGGTCGTATTGTGCAAGAATGTCTAGCCTTTACCTCATAATATAGGTCTGTGCATCATCCATCTTGCATTTCTCTGATAATAACTGTGATGATCCAATTATATCTATCAGTAAGTAGTGACACAATACAGTACAGTGTCAAACATTACATATGTCAATAAAATGTCTGCTAAAACAAACCCTGTTACTCAAGCAACTCATACATTGATAAGAGCAATAGTTACAGTACCCCCACCCCCATGTTTGGGCCATTGTTTCCCCATACTGGCAGCCTGTCTCCAGATATCTTGCACAAACAGGTTGCAAGGTATGGCTGTAGCACACAACACCCCGGACTGGAGTACAACTACCCCTAGAATGGATTCCCACATTTACTATAGAAGGTCATACAGAACGTGCTCCTACACTTAGAGAAGTGAAGCACATGTCTGAAACCACATTGAACTATATATATATATATATATATATATATATATATATATATATATATATATATATATATATATATATATCTGTATTGTGCAAATGTCTTTGCATACACAAAGTTATGTAAACCTGTCTCCACACACACACACACACACACACACACACATCAGACAGGATCAACCACAGCCAGCTGTAGCTGGCACATATGTGGTATATCTGCATCTGTTGTGTGTGATACACACACACACACATATATGGGCAACATATTACAATATGTCAAACATACACACACATAGACATGGGTAAGAGAGGGACAGACAGTGATAGAGTGAGACACACAGGGAGACACACACAGACAGTGAGTCATACACAGGGATACCCTGAATGGCCTAGAGTGATGTCCTACTGTGGACAGTTGCATACCAGTTGTAAACACTGGTATGTGCCAGCATGAAGATGAGATTCATTGTGTGATGGTACTGAGGTGGGGGTTGGAATATCACATCACCTACCTGTGTGTGTGTGTGTGTGTGTGTGTGTGTGTGTGTGTGTGTGTGTGTGTGTGTGTGTGTGTGTCTGTAGGTCTAAGTATTATGATGCCTTACCCACCCAGTACACTTCCCATTGCCCTACTTTACAACATCTGCCAGTGTCATTCACCTTAGAAGTACATTTGGACTGGCTTCAGTCTTGTAAGCTCTATAGCATATGTGATAACTGCGTCGCACTATCATACAAATAACTAGATAGGTAAGGGTTCTAATTACAGTCCCAACATAAGTAGCAGTGGTTGTGTGTGCATGTGTCTAGTAGTAAGTGTTTTAGTCCATTCCCACCCAGTACACCGCACATTGCACTACTTCACAAGATCTGCTGATGTCATTCACTGTAGAAGTACTGTTGGACTGGCTTTTGCCCTATAAGCTCTGTGGTGTGTGCAATAACTGCGTAACACTATAGTGTAAACAACTCTTTAAGTAGGAATTCTAATCTCAGTCCTGGCAAATGTAAAAGTGTGTGTGTTTGTAGGTTAAAGATTTTGAGCCCATTCACACACAGGACACTTCCCATTGCCCTATTTTAGCAGTCCTGCTGATGTCAGTCACCTTATAAGTATCTATGGGCAGCCCTTAGCCCTATAAGCTTTGTGACATGTGCGACAACTGTGTAACACTATAGTACAACTAGGTAGGGTTTCTAATCTCAATCCTGGAAAATGTAAAAGTGTATGCATTTGTAGGTTAAAGATTTTGAGCCCATTCACACCCAGTACACTTCCTATTGCCCTACTTTTGCGGTCCTGCTGATGTCAGTCATCTTAGAAGTAAGAAACCAACAACTGGAAATGCAGAAAGGACCAGGCCAGTAAAATAGTTTATTCCATAAAATCAACAGAAATTAACACTTCAAAAAGTAAAACAATGCATTTTCGTCCGAGCACTTCCCAGACTTCACCAGATAAATTCCAAAAAGAAATGTGCCACTCCTTATATACCCTTTACACTCAATTAAGTGTCAATTAACTTTTAAAGGTATACCTTATTACTGACATTACTAAAAATGTAAAAACATACACTACATGAATTGTAGAAAATCGCACATAATCCAAAGTATCAAATACAATAATAAAAAATATGTATATAATATTATATCATATATAAAAAGTTGAATGTTTACATAAATAATAACCTGCTAAAGCTTTGCAGACCTTAATTTTAATAATGGAACCAATGAAATGTTGCCATTGAGACCAGGGTACCTATTGGCCTCCAGAGCAATTTACCAATATGTTTCCCTGTATTCCAGCTTAGTTTCCCAAGCTCCCCCTCTCACTTCCCTGGTAACTGACTCAATAACAAAAAAAAAAAAAACCTAAAACTGGCTCCCCCACATTCCAGTGTATGCTTAAACAATGCATTTTTATGGTTTTTATTGTTCACATCATTCATATGCTCATAGATTCTACGATTTAGCCATCTTTCTGTTTTGCCAACATAGAATCTATCACAAGCCCCACAGGTTACCAAATATACCAAACCAGAGGAGTTACAATTAGGGTAAGCTTTTCCCATCGCCTGCTTTTTTCTGGCTGTAAGATATGCACCCTCACATTGAAGGATATACATGCACTAGTGGCAAATCCCACATTTATAAGTGCTAATGTTTCTCTGGGAATAGACGTTTACATTGCTGGCCTTTTCTAGAAATTTTTTTACATTCTGACCCCTTCGGAAAACTACCTTCAATGATTTACCTTTTAGGTTTCCAAGTCTGTGAATTCAGAGAATTTAGCCTGCTCCCTTTCCAGAACATTCTTAATACAATAGGCATCTGCACTAAAATTGGTCACAAAGGCCCTGGTGTACCCTTGTTGTTCCAATTCTTGCCCCTGCTTATTACTTGATATAAAAGTCTCTTTATCCAATATTGGAAAATATTTTGCAGCCCTTCCTGCCAAAACCATTTTGGACATGTAAGATCAGGTCACTTTGATAACCCCTATTCAGAAACATATTCTCCAGGACATTGCATTCATTGAAAAAATTTTCATCACATGATGTCATATGACTTATCCTGACATATTGTCCCTTAACAATGCCCCTCTTTTGAAAAAAACATGGATGAGCACTGGAAAAGTGGATATAAGAATTAGAAAATGTTCCTTTCCTGTAAACAGTGGAATTGAAACCCCCACATTGTTTTTGTATAGAAACATCCAAATAATTCATACAGTCAGATGTTATCTGGTGGGTAAATTTCAAAAAAAGATGTAGTTTGAGAAAAGTATTGCACAAACTCAACCGACCTTTCTAAACTATCACCCCAAAACAGGCAGATGTCATCCAGGTATCGATTATACATTTTCCAACAACTGGAGAAAGAGCAGTGTGTGATATATAAAAGTCAACCAATGCTCAGTGCTTCAGCCAAAGTCAGCCAGTCCACAAATAATATCCAAAAACAAAGAATAAACTGGCTTGACACAGCTTTGGTGGAAAAATGTATTTATAAAACAGCAAATATGATACAGAAACGATACAGTACCAACACAGTTGTAAGCGCTTTCGGGTTCACCAACCCTTCATCAGACCCAGTGTGTGATATATCTATGCTTCCATGTGGCCAAAATGATGTTAGCATATGTAGGGGCACAACTGGCCCCCATAGCAACACCCCACTCTTGTCTGAAAAACTCCCCTTCAAAAAATAGGAAATTGTTCTTGAGTATCAATTCAGCTAATTCCAAACAGAGAAAATGTCATCCTCAGATACCCCCACCTATCTTCTGAGTGCTTCCTCTAACCGCAATAGGCCAGTATCATGCAGGATGACAGAAAACAAATCTGCAACATCAATAGTAACAAATACCAAATTTTCACTACAATAGTCAGGCCTAACTTTATACCAAATTTTCACTACAATAGTCAGGCCTAACTTTATACAAAAAGTCCCAAGAGTCCTTTAAAATATGCGGTTCACCCTTCCACAAACTCTTCAATTTCCAGTTGAGATACTTCATCAAGCAAGCTATTTTGGTCCCTTCAGATGCCACAATGGATCTAAGAGGTGGATTTTCCACACTTTTATGGGTCTTGGGTATCCCGAAAATGGAAGGGACCCTGGGCCTATTTTCCAAATATGAGTAAGTTTCAAAATCAATAACCCCTTGGTCAAATAAATCCTTCAAAGCAAAATCTATCTTTTTATAGGTGAAGTGAATTTCATTGATGAACACTTGACTGTAAGCAGTTTCATCTCACAAAATATTTAACATTTTACCCTCATACAGAATTCTATCCATCAATATAATGCCCCCTCCCTTATCAGGTTCCACAACCCTAATATTGGGATTAGCACATAACTCCTGTAGCAACTTATTCTCATTAACAGTCAAATTATACCTGATGCTATGGCCTAAATAAGTTTTCCTAATTTCCCTTTCCAAAACCATTTCAAGGTTTTTTTTTTAACTGGGATGTAATGGAGGGTTAAATATACTAGATGTTTTAGGGGCCAACTGATAATTCACATCCAATTCCTTTCCAAATAGATTTTTCAAATTAAGCTTTCTAACAAATATTTTAACATCCAAAATGACCTGAGTAAGGTTGCTCCTGTGCATTGGAATGAATTTAAAACCCTTCATAAATAGGTTAAAAAAATCCATAGTGATGTTCAATCTACTGTAGTTAAATATATGGAAGCCAGCTGCACTAAAAAAACATTTTGGTCTTGTTGAATAATGGAGTCAGTTACCAGGGCAGCATCTATCTGACATGGTTCCTGTACCCCTCTCCCTTCTGGTAGCCCAGATCCCTGTAAAAATGATTGTTCTGTTTCTTGTTTTTTAATCTTTCGGATCTATGTGGTGATGTATAATTCTTGTCAAAATCACTACGTTCTTGTACTGGAGAGCCTTAGAAGTACCTTTGGGCAGCCTACAGCCCTATAAGCTCTGTGGCATGTGTGATAATTGCGTAACACTATAGTGCAGATAACTAGTTAGGCAGGGATTCTAATCTCAGTTCTGGCAAATGCGTGTATCATATCCATTGGGGGGCTAATTTTGCAATTTTTTGCTGTCGCCCAGACAGTACATATCCCAATGTCCACTTTACAAGGTCTACTGCTGTCATTCACTGTAGAGGTAGCTGTAGACACTCTGCAACCCTATAAACTCTGTGCCACATGCAATAATCATGTAACAGTATGGAATAAATAACAAGATAGGTGGCCCTTGTAATCCTTGGATACCATTCCCCACTCAGGAATCATAGATAAACACATTGAGCTAGGCATCACCCCCCCATATCACTAGGTGGCTTGCAAACTGACTAACAGATAGAACCCACAGTGTGACAGCAGCGGACACCATATCAGACTTCCAATCAGTCACGAGTGGATTCCCACATGGTTTGGTCTTGGGTCCCATCATGTTTGGGATCTACAACTCTGAAGTCTAGCCCAACATGAAGGGACTCTGGCTGACAATGTTCACAGATGACTGCAAGATGAGTGCTATTATTACCTCCCCACGTGATGTTGACATCCTGCACAAAGGCCTCACTGAGACCTATGACTGGTGTTAGAACCCTGGACTTTAGCTCAATGCCAGAAAATGTGCCGCCATCCTCTTTGGGAACATGGTTCCCATGTATTACTACATTGATGGTAGTCCACTGAACATGGACATCGTTATTAGAAAACTGGAAACACAGGTTGACAGTGAGCTCTCTGTTGACCACCACAGTTCCACTGTGTTCAGAAAATCCTTCTATGTGTCACATCTCCTGACTAAGGGTGTTGCATCCAGGAAGTAAGAGGTCATTGTCTCCCTGTACTCTCCCATATTCAGGCCAATCAACAAGTACAATGGCCCATTTGGCATGTACCCCACTGGACACCTGCAACAACTGGAGAGGCTGCAAAAGTACCTCACAAAGAGGATCCTAGGGCTTAAACACTTGTCCTATATGGACAAACTTCAATAATTCCAACTATTCTCCGTCTTATATTGGCTACTTAGAGGTGATCTCTACCTGACTTACACAGCCATGTCTGACCCAGCTCTGTCAGGAATGCTACACCTGAAGAAACCAATCCACCAACATCACATGCCCCAGAGATCTCAACCCCATTTCCACAATCAACAGAACATATTGGAGGGACAGGTTCACAACCCAGAGACTGCCCATGCTATGGAATAGACTTCACATACATGTCAAGCAGAGCACCTCACTGGCCTCTCCAAGAAAAATCTGGATGAGTGGATGGGAAATAGAAATCCCACCCCTGGGATCACTCAAGTGGCTGTATTCATTAGACACACTGGGGACTATCATCAGGTGGCATGATGTCAGGGTATCCCCATGTGCTAGGCTTGTACAGGCTCCATGGCCATTTGCCTAGTACACACTTATAAAGCTATGAACCTATGGATCTCAGTACTGGCATAAGAGGTCATTGTCTCACTGTACTCTCCCATATTTAGGCCAATCAACAAGCACAATGCCCCATTTGGCATGTACCCCACTGGACACCTGCAACAACTGGAGAGGCTGCAAAAGTACCTCACAAAGAGGATCCCAGGGCTTAAACACTTGCCCTATATGGACAGACGTCAATAACTCCAACTATTCTCTGTCTTATATTGGCTACTTAGAGGCGATCTCTACCTGACTTACACAGCCATGTCTGACCCAGCTCTGTCAGGAATGCTACACCTGAAGAAACCAATCCACCAACACCACATGCCCCAGAGATCTCAACCCCATTTCCACAATCAACAGAACATGTTGGAGGGACAGGTTCACAACCCAGAGACTGCCCATGCTATGGAATAGACTTCACATACATGTCAAGCAGAGCACCTCACTGGACCTCTCCAAGAAAAATCTGGATGAGTGGATGGGAAATAGAAATCCCACCCCTGGGATCACTCAAGTAGCTGTATTCATTAGACACACTGGGGACTATCATCAGGTGGCATGATGCCAGGGTATCCCCATGTGCTAGGCTTGTACAGGCTCCATGGCCATTTGCCTAGTACACACCTATAAAGCTATGAACCTATGGATCTCAGTACTGGCAAATGTGTGTGTCTGTGCATTAGTGTGCATAAAAGAGTTTGGGAGTGTATAAGCATGGGTGAAAGTAGTTTGAGGCCCTTCTCACCCAGTACACCTACAATTGCCATATCTTACAAGGGCTGGTGATGTTATTCACTATATAGGTACCTTGAGACACTCTTCCCCCTCTAGGCTTTGTGGTGCATATGGCAACTGCATAACACTATTGTACCAATGACTGTATAGGTAGGGGTTCTAAACTGAGTCCTGGCAAATGAGTGTGTATGTGTATGTGTTTGTGTGTATATTTGTAGGATACAGCATTTTGGGTCCTCACTCGCCCAGTACACCTCCCATTGCTATACTTTACAAGGCCTGGTGATGTTCACATTGAAATTACTTTGGGACTCTCTTCATCCTGTAAGCTTTATGGCTCATGCAATAAATGCATAACACTTTATTAGAAGTAGCGAGATAGGTAGGGATTCTAATCTCAGTCTTGGTAAATGTGTGTAAGAACAGTATGCTCTGTGTGTGAGTGAGAACTATGTCCATTGGTTGGCCGTGGTTTACAATTTTATACCATGGTACTCCCAGTGCACGTCCCAAGGTCCACTTTACAAAGGCTACTTTTCACATCCATCTTTATTTGTGAACACTCTTCAGCCCTATAAGCCCTGTGCTGCATTCAACAGTTATGTAACAGTATTGAATGAATAACATGATAGGCAGGGCTGATAATGTCAGTACTGGCAATTGTGCATGTATTGGTGTGTATAGGAGTATTTTTGAGTGTGTAGACTTGTAGGTGACAGTCTGAGTCTTTCCACATCCAGTACACACCCCACTGCCATATCTCATAAGGGCACATCCCCACTTCACAGGTACCTTGGAACAGTCATCACACTATTAGTTCTGTGCCACCTGTGATAACCACATAACACTGTAGTACCACTAACTAGATGAGTAGGGGTTCCAAAACTAGCACTGGCAACTGTGATCCTGTGCATGTGTGTGTGTGTGTGTGTGTGTGTGTGTGTGTGTGTGTGTGTGTGTGTGTGTGTGTGTGTGTGTGTGTGTGCGTGTGTGTGTGTGTGTGTGTGTGGTAACAGTATTCTCTGGGTGTTTGGTCAATGCAATATCCTCTGGGGGTGTGAGCTTTACCAATTTGAGGTGTATTCCACCCACTACATTTACCATTGTCCACTTCACAAGGGCTGCTGACATCAACCACCATAGATGTACCTATATACATCCCTCAGCCCTATAAGCTCTGTGGAACATGCAGTAACTGTTACACAGACCTGGTAAATGTGTATATATACAGCTGTATCTCAGCTCTGACATGATTGATGTCTTTCCACTCTGCCATACCCCCTGTTGCCAATTTCTGCAAGGCCACCTCCTGCTGACACACAGACACCTAGAACACAAACAGAATACAGCATGTGAGGCTACATTCAGTCAGTGTTACTAACACCAATAATACAGCATTGCTGAAATGGTACACACACTCTGAAGTGTACCCATTACAAATGCCAGCTGACAGCACCTTACCCAGCATTACATAGCTAAACTGTACTTATTCACCCTGTGCATCAGAACCCTATTAGCATGTCCCTGCATCAGTGGCATGGATAACAGAGATGTGGCACAAGTATCATCATATGTACAGGGTGTTGTGTGGGTTTGGCAGAGGCCTAGACTGGGCCATACAGTTGACATCATGTGTGTGGATTTGGAGGGGTATTCTATGATTGTATGACTGGGCCATGCAGAGTTGGTGTGTGTGCATCTGGAGGTGACCTGGCTGTGATGGTGATGTGTGTGTGTATGTATGTATACACACAGTCACACCATGTGGCTGCCCTACACAGGGGTATGTTGGACGGCTGTGGACCGTATATGGCAGGGTGTACAGTTCATCGTCTCTGGCCATGGACACAGAAACTGGTCCTGTCAGCAGTCTCACTGGCACCACCAGGCCCAAAGCCAGATGCAGTACTGCTTCCTGATGGTGACTGCAGTCTGCTGGATCCGTGTTCCTGATGAGACCGGCCAGGAACCTGTGCACATGGCCTACTCTGTTGTGTGGACAGCATCCCCCTTCAGTAGTGCTGGTGGTACTGCCACTATGGGATTGTGAAGGTGCATGGCCCCACAGACTCTCAACTGATGTTGGTTCTGACCTACATTCACGTCTCTCACCACACACTCTAGCACAGAGATGCCACAATCGAGGATTGCCAGGGACTCACCCCACTGTCTATTCATGACTTCAGTATTTTGGTGTGTGGCCTCAACAAGGTCATGTATGTTGCCATGCAAGCCATGAAGAGTTGCATCCAAGACCCTGAGTATTTGTCTGGTGTTGCATTCACTACATCCCTGTGCATCCATGACAGCCTGAAACATGCGTCTGGTGACACCTGATGTGGCACTTGCTACAGTGGCTTGGTGGGCAGCAATTCTCCTTCGAGCACCCCTGTCCATCTGCCTGTGTGGGACCTCACCTGCACTCTGGCTATGGCTAGTGGCTATCCAAACACTTGCCATAGTCACCACAATAGCCTGTTCCATGCCATCACCTGCCAACTGTCCATTATAGGTTCATAGGTTGGCACTGGGCTATCTGCCCGAAGGCATATATTAGCCTAGCCATGTTTTACAGTCTTCACCACCCCTTTAGTAGTTCCCTAGACCCTTGTACTAGCAGCTAGTACCCTTGACCCCTATCTAGTAGTGCTGTTGGTGTGATCCCCGGTGTGAACTTTCTGTTACCCATCCACTCATCAAGGTTCCTCTTGAAGAGTGATAGTGAGGGGCTCTGTCTTATGTAGATTGGGACCCTGTTCCATAGTAAGAGAAGTCTCTGTGAAGGGAATCTATCCCTCCGGCATGTTCTACTCATTGGTGTGTTGAGGTTTATATCCCTAGAGTGTGCAGCTCGAGTAGATTTGGTTTTGCTAAGATGGAGCATGTTCAACAATTCTGGGTTGGACATGGCTCAGTACATTAGACAGAGATTGCCTCTGAGAAAATGGTATGCAACAGAGAACAGTCTTAGCTTTTTCAGTCGTGCTGCATAGGACAACTGTTTGAGGCCAGTAATCCTCTTGGTTAGGTACCTCTGTGGTCTCTCCAGCTGCTGGAGATGTCTCGCCAGGTACATTCCAATTGGTGCATTGTACTCGATAATGGGTCTGATGAGGGAAGAGTAGAGGGGCACCATTACATCCTTATATCTTGATGCGAACCCTTTCGTGATCAGATGGGTCACATAGAAGGATTTTCTAACCACTTTGGCAACATGGTTATCAAAGGAAAGCTGACTATCTACTTGGGTCCCTAGATCCCTTATTTCTTCTTCAGATTTTAGGGGATTACCTCCTATGTAACCAAGATCACACAAATACGTAACCCACGAAATGCAGGCCCAAAGGCTAAAAATAAAACAAAAACAAATAACGAAACATATAATTCACCACATTTGTAATAAATATACCTTGGTTTGATGACCTTTGCATTGGTCTGGATATTTCGAGTCCTGGTATAAGCTTAAAGACAGCCTTTATTGTACCGAACACAGTGTCCTGCATTTCGTGGATTACCTCCTATGTTGTAGTTTGCGGGTAATCTGTTTTTTCCAAAGGGGATTGCTACGCATTTTTTTGCATTTAGCTTGAGACCATGGCTTTGACACCATGCATCAGTCTCATTTAGGCCCTTCTGGAGGATCTCCATGTTGGCCGGAGACTCTATTATAGCACCCAGTTTGCAGTCATCCACAAACTTAGTCAGCCACAGACCTTCCATGCTTGTCTGTAGTTCTGAGAAGTATATGCCAAACAAGAGGGGCCCCAGGACAGAGCCCTGAGGCACACCACTCATTACTGGTCTGGATTCGGACATAGATCCCGCTACTCTTACTTTATGGGATCTGTCTGAGAGCCAGTTTGTGATCCATCTTGTGACGTAAGGGTTTATGCCCAGGCTGGTGAGCTTATCAATAATACCTCAATGGGGAATGGTGTCAAATGCTTTAGCAAGGTCAAGGTAAGCCGTGTGTACCTCCTTTTCCTTATCTGTAGCCTGAGTAACTGTCTCAAAGAAATCCACCACGTTCAGGAGGCATGATCTGCCCTTGACAAAGCCGAACTGTGTGGGGTCCAGCAACTGGAGGTTCCCAATCTCTCCATTTATGAGTTACATAATGATTCGCTCCATAGCCTTACAGATCAAACTGGACAGGCTTATTGGTTGGTAGTTCCCAGGGTCAGTTGTGGCCCCACCCTTGTGTAGCAGGACCACCGTTGCCATGTGCCATTCTATGGGCACATATCCTTTGGAGAGGCTGAGACTGAACAGGGTATTAAGATGAGGGGTTAATTCCTTTTGGAGCTCGCGTATGACATAGCCTGGGACACCATCTGGTCCCATGGAGGCAGTGTTTTTAGCTTTAGATAGAGCCTTGTTAACCAACGTATCAGTAATAATTGGACTTACACAATCCCCTGGAATAGTAATAGGCCCTGTAGGTGGTGAGGGGGAGAGAAATTTGCACTGAACCTGTCAGCCAAGATGTTGGCAATGTCAGAAGGGTCCGTGTATTTTGTTCCATTTTGTACTAGCTCAGAACAGACCTGAGTGTTGCCATTTAGGTTTCTGATGTAGCCATAGAAGGCCTTATGGTTATCCTTGGCATCCTTGGCAACTTTCTTTTCAAAATTAGCTTTAGTTGACTTGATGAGGGCCCTCAATTTCTTACAAATGCTGATCAGGGATAATTTTTCTACTTGAGATTTGGCCTTTTTTTGTATAAGTCTCCTCCTTTTATTGTAAAGTTTGCTTATGGCCGGGGTCCTCCAGACTGGTTTCTTCTTGCTTGAGGAAGGAGTCTTGGTTATATTTGGGATAGCACGGTCCATGCAATCCTGAAGATGCATATAGAGTGCCTTGGTGTAGGATTCCACATCCTGGATATCATTATCCTTCTGCAAGGGAATAGTGAAGCTTTCCACTTCGGATGCAAGTAGTTTGAAGTTTGCTTTGGAAAGGTTTTTGACTATGGTTTCTTTGACTGGGGGAGGTGGAGGGGTGAGGATGTCCAGGGTTATCAGTTTGTGGTCGGATCTGACCAAGGAGGGAGTGATAACGGGTGTGGTACAATGGGCACCCATATTTGTGATGATTAAATCCAATATGTTGTCCCCTCTAGTGGGGGAACATACTAGTTGTTCAAGGGCATTTGAATTTATAAATTCTATGAACCGCTGAGCATAGGAGTTGGAACACTGGTAGTTCACCCAGTCTATACCAGGGTATCTGTGGCTGCTGGGGACGAAGTGTGTGTGTGGGCAATGTGATTGCATGCAGGGACATTGTGGATGACTGTGGGATGCCAACCGATGATTCAGATTCAGCTCCTGACAACCCCACCTATGCCCCACTATGACCACCATCATTGTCAGAATCTGCAGAGACCCTGACATCAGATTCTAAGTGGGAGGGACCATGACCACCATGTCCACTTGTGAGGGAAAGACAACATATGTAAATTAATACCTGCACTATACAGTTTTCTGGTACACACACACACACACACACACACACACACACACACACACACACACACACACACACACACACACACACACACACACAGACACATACAGGTGAGGTGACACAAAAGCATTACACAGACCACACAATAGCCAACTGGTGATATCCACGATACAGTCAGACCACAACATACACACTCTGGACAGGCCCTCAACATCATGCAGTGCAGCCCTTTCCACTTAATGTTACTACTAATATACACCTGTGGGATATGTGAGTAGTATTAGTAGGCGATGAGCCTTCACCTAGCACACACTGCAGCCATGTACACATTATTTCTGTTCACCTGTATAGCACAGTGCCAACTCCTACAGAATATACCTCTCAACTGTACAGAGTTTTGCTGAATGTCTAGTTGTGTGGCTCATATTTTTGGTCTTTTCCTCATAAATCCTGTGTTTGTCTGACACATTACTGAGGTAATCTGAGGACTGTTGTCCCTAATTAATGACATGGTTTTAGTTTCACACTTCAACATCTGCAGTACGTGTATGTTAAAACAAAACCGGTTACACTAACAACCTTCTAAGCTTAAAGTGGATATAATAAGTGCACACACTGCTGTTAACATGCCAGTTTTTTCTAATATACAATATGAGACCACAGAAATCATGTCATGACATTTCCCACCTTTAACGTGACTTATAGCCTGTGCAATCCAATTGAAGAACAAACACATCGGCTAGGGGTAATATATAGAAGGTAAAATATGTACAATAGCCTGGTTGCATGAGTGTGCATACCCTTAAACTAATACTTTGTTAAAGCACCTTTTGATTTAATAATAGCAGTCAGTCCTCTTGGGAAAGTGTCTGTCAGCATGGCACATCTCGACTTAGCAATACACTCCCCTTTGCAGAAGCTCTCCAACTTTGTCAGATTGTGAAGGCATCTCTAGTGCACAGCCTTCTTCAGTGCACCCCAAAGATTTTCTATTGGATGTAGGTATGGAATGAGGCTAGTCCATTCCAAAACATTGATCGTCTTCTGGTGAAGCCATTTATTTTTTATTTGGATGCTTGTTTTGGGTCATTGTCATGTGGAAAGGTGTAATTCCTCTTCATCTACAGCTTTCTAGCAGACATGTGAAGCTTTTGGACCATAAGGGACTGGTATTTGGAATTGTTTATAATCCCCTCCACCTTGGCTAAAGGCCCACTTCCAGGCCATAAACAGCAACTCCAAAGCAGGACACTGCCATCACTAAACTTCACCATGGAGATGATGGTCTTTTGGTGATGCACAGTGTTGTTACTGTGCCAAACAAAACTTTTGGAATTGTGGCCAGAAAGTACAACCTTGGTCTCATTATACCATAACACATTTTCCCACATGCTTTTGGGAAACCTGCTGTATTGTTCTTGAGAAGTTCACCAGACCTGGATGTTGTTTTGTGTGAGAAAAGGCTTCCATTTTCCAACCCTACCCTATAGGCCAGACATGTGGAGAATACGGGACATTGTTGTCACATGTAGTACACAACCACTACTTGCCAGAGATTCCTGCAACTCCTTTAGTATTGCTGTAGGTTCCCTGGCAGCCTCCATGACCAGTTCGGGTCTTGTCTCTTCAACATATTTGGAGGGATGTCCAATTGCAATGTCACTGTTGTCCCATATTACCACCACCTTTTGATAACTGTCTGCACTGTGTTTCATGGTATATGCAATGCTGTGGAAATGTTTTTGCACCCTTCTTGGGCTGATACCTTACAAAAATGAGATCCCTTTGATGCTTCTTAAGGTTTATGTGAACCATGGCTGTTGCTGTAGCAGGCAACTGAGTAAATGTCAGGATAATCCTGGTAAGACAGCTGACCATTATTTGCTGTTAATCAGAGTCTCTGTAATTAATGGCAGGTGTGTACCCAAGAAGATGTAATGCTGTAATTATATCAAAAGCTGCTTCAACACAGTATTAGCTTCAGCCTGTGCACACTTATGCATCTAGCTTCTTGTACCTTTTTCATTTGTCATAATTGTTCTCCTAATAGATTTGTTTGTTTTACAACCAAATTGCTCAGGTTATAGGTCACATGAAAGGTTGGAAGAGTTCAGAAATGTGTTATTGTGCTCTCATGTTTGTATATCACAAATACCTGGCATTTTAACAGGTGTGTACACCATTTATATGCACTGTATAACACTAATTTATAAAATATGTCCCTAGTTGTGGGCCTTTGTCCCCCTATGTTGTCAGTCTTTGTCCAGATTTCTTGCCATGACAGGTTGTGTGGTATGCTACAGATATGTTACATCTACTACTAATAGGCCCCTGTGATGACCACTGTGATGCAATGCAGTTAACCCTACCACAAGTGAACATTCAGATATCACAATATGGCTGAGAGTAACAGTTGTGTGCATGGTAAAATGCATGACCTTAACATGCCTGGTGTACTGGTGAGCTACAATAGGACAATCCCATACTCACCAGCTACAGGCTGCTGTCCCACATCCAGACCAGAGGTACCTATGTAGTTGTGGGGGAGAGGTACTGTCAGCAGACTCACATTTGGCATAGGTACAAGGGGTCTATATTAGAACATCGAATATTTAACAGTTCTAATCACTAAAGGTCGACCTTTAGTGATTAAACTGTTAAAACATCGAATGCTCCCCCCAAAAAAAAAAAAAAACAACAACAAAAAATACTAAACAGTGTAGGCAGAGGGGCAAGCCCCCCTGCACCTCCACACCCCCACTACTTAAATATACCAATTCCGAGACCGCACTGCATTGAAGTAAATGGAAATCTGCCCTTATGGAGATTTCCATTTACTTGTTTGATGTTCTGCAGTTTTGCTACTCTCGTGTCGACAATGTCAGATTCAACACTGTAAGCTATCGAGAATTTAATATAGACCCAGGTATAAGATGAATGCTACTTTTCTGCACATGTACAGTACAAGCTCTGACAGTACACAATTTGCAGTCCTTCACCATAGATGTGAACTTGTGTGCATAAGGAAAGCGAAAAGACTTTTACACAAATATGTAAACGTCGAACCGTATAGCACGAAGTGGACTTACAGCAAAAGTCGAAAACTGCGAAAATGGAAATATCGAATTTCCATGGTTGGCCCTTCTGTGGATTAGCTGCAGAAGGCAAGTGTTGGATAGTTACGGAGTTTATGATAGGGTGCGGGTTAGGGTAAGTGCTTAGATAAGTAATGTATGTTAGATTTAGTGTAGGGTTAGAGGTAGGGTTTTGTTAAATGCATGTATGTAGGTTATTTATTTTGTTTGTGTATATTTTCGTAGGGGGAGTGTATGGTAGTTATGGACCTTAGGGTTAGGGAGGGGTTAAGGATAGTGCATAGATAGTTTTGTATGTGGGGTTTAGTAGTGTTGGAGGTAGGGTTTTGTTAAATGTATGTATGTGTGGATTATTTGTTTTGTTTGGGTGTATGTCTGTAGGGGACGTGTGTGGTAGTTATGGACTTTAGGGTTAGGAAGGGGTTAAGGATAGTTCATAGTTAGTTGTGTATGTGGGGTTTAGTGTAAGGTTAGAAGTAGGGTTTTGTGCTTTACTTTAGGTTAGAAGTAGGGTTTGGTTAGTGTATGTATATGGTTTATTTATTTTATTCGGGTAAGTAGTATATAGCTAGTGGTGGGGTTGGCCTACTATGACAGTTCGATTTTTGCTGTTTAGTGCATTCGGGATTTTCATGGTTCGCGGTATAGGGGTCAATGTTTTGGTATTCGCACATAAGGTTTTCCGCTTTCGTAATATAGACCCTGACCTTACATATGCATCTAGATACTCTACAGAAGCCAGTATGACTGCTACATGATTCAATTGATGTGCACTGTGGTCTTACCTGGATGCTCCTCTCCTGTTGCCTGGGTCCCACCAACCTCCACGACTTGTATTTCCTGTGTCAGCTGGTGTGTGGGGGCTACCCCAATGTTGGCAAGGAGATCCTCTGTTGCCATAAGTGGGGCCTGTGTGGTAGGACCCCAACCTGTAGCATTACAGTTCCTGGCCACTGCAGCAGCCCTTTGCTGGGCATGACGTATCAGGTCAGTTGCATGATGCCTGACCTGATAGTATGTATGGCCATGGTGGCCAATGTTGTTCACACTATGGACAAGCTCATCCCACAGGGCAGTATGCTCCAGCAGATCCTGTTGGCTATGGCCATATATCACCCCATGGTGCTGAATAATAAGGTTAATAATAGCCTCATTTTCAGCTGCAGAGTACTGGGGCTGATGGACATGTGGTATGTCACTTGGAAGACATAAACAGGGAAACACATTACAGGATCTCATACATTGGACAAAGTACTTTACAGAACCTAAACATCAACATTGTTTATCATTAGACACCATGCATGACCGCATCATACCCTGTCATCTATCAGCACAGTATGAGCTTGCATTGCACTCCTGGTCCTGATGTGTCATGTTCCCCCAAGTGAAAGCCAGTAAATTGCATAATCCACCATTCATCTTTCACCATTGCATAGAGGGATGACAGTGGCCATCTTCCTTGCAGATGGGATGTCAGTGGTGCTCAGGCTTTGCTTGATTACAGTGTGTAATGGAGCTGGGAGCATATGTCTGAGTTCATGTAGGTTACAGACAGGGATGTTATCAGGTCCCATGGAGACATATATTTGTTGCCTTTAAGTAGGCATTATGTACCTGCTTCCTGATGATGAGGAGAGGGGTGTGGGTGCTGTGCATATCCACTTATACTGATGGTGGGACAAGGGGTAATCTTTTGCCTTAACCTGTCATCAGCAGGGATGGCTATAGCTATGCTGTGTGCGTATGTGGTGTGATTGACCACCAGTACAGGGTGGGTTGGGGTGTTGCCTTTGAGATGGAAGACACATGTGAAGACAGCCTTGTGATGGGCCTTGGTGGATGTGTCCAGTTTGTACTCATAGTTAGCCTTACAGTGACACACCTGTGACCTTATATGCTTGTTCAGACAAAGGTTAACTTGCTTCCAAGTTGGTGTTTGCTCTTAATTGTCCTTGTACAGCCAATATAGTGACCAATTATGTGGTTTGTGTATTGCTGCTGTCCACCAAAGGGGATTACTCTAGCTTGGTGGAGGTATGTTTTACAAGTCAAGTATTGCTGAGTCCATATGGCTATGTAGCTGGTTATATAGCTGTTTGTAGTAGGCATGGACACAAGGTCATGACACAATTGGACACCTCTCCAATTTCAACCGGATAACCATGCTTATTCTAGTACCCATGTCTGTGTCAGGGCAATGAAACAGCCAGTAGCTGTAGAAATCTATGTCTATTGGATGTACTGAAACTAAGATTACACACATGTATGACATGTATAGCTTATTTACCTGACGTTTTGCATCTCATGTCTGTTGTTTTGAGGCTTCCAGCTACAACTATTCATGCATACATGCGCAAAGGTAATACCTGATATATATTTCTGTTCTATATCAGTATGGCACATAGTATTTACACTCTTCCTGCTCAGTCATACCTCTCAACCTGTTAGACCAGGACATCTGGAGGACGGCACACATAAATGGGGGGGGGGGCAATGGGCCAAAGTTATTGACACTTTGTTAATATTGCTGTAACTCACTTAAGTCAGTTGATAGCACAGTAGGTTTTGCATTCACAAAAATACCATGGAGGATGTCCAACACTCATATGTATGCTATTATGTTCTAGTGTCAGTCTTCACAGATTTGCCAATGATTTGCAGGACATAACACAACTCTTATGAGTAAATGACTACAAATGTGAGGCACACATATGGTCAGTATGCATAACGCTGGACAGCTGAATGGCA
>NC_056727.1:141297390-141427390 GCF_019279795.1 Protopterus annectens | reverse complement strand
GGGCTCATCTCCATAATTGTCCCCAGGTGGTGCAAGGCCTGCAGGAGATGAAGTTCCATGGTGGATCCCAGACATACTGGGGCCCGGTGCCATGACCAGATGGGGTGGGACAGGTGGATCCACTGGTATCGGCATTCCCAGTCATGCTATGGTATTGAGGAATTTCAAGATATATTGCTCAGTCGTGAATAAAACATTTCAGTAATAGATTTAAAGGCACGCATGAGCATTCAATTACCCAAAATGACAGATGTGAAACAGTTGCATAGCAAACAGAACACATGTATAACTGGAACATCAGTGAGCACTGAACAGCATGCCAGTAACAATGACAGCAACAGGCCACCAACAATGCTGTGTTAACATGGTATGTTAACATGCAACCAATTAATTATATGAACAAAAATGTAACACACGTCACAACATTTGGTTTAGTGACAATATACCCATAGTATATGAATAATAATTAGTGATGCAGATGAGGGGTGGGAGGAGAAAAGAAAAGTCCATTAACAACTGCATAGGCCTCTATTTTTACAACAGTACTGCTCAGTACTCTAGAGATCTGCCCTTACTTTACATCTACTTATGGCCTACATATGCCATGCCCATATTTGTGAGGTGGACCATGTAGATGGCCTTCTGTAGAATGGTGCCCACACAGTGGGAAACTGTCAGGTTGCTACCAACCTCAGTGCACATGTCGCCTCACACCTGATTGCATGCTCAGTACATTATTACTGTCATACTTAGTGTGGATGACATCTGCCACAGCAGGGGGAGTGATGACTCTTCTTACATTCCATTTGCGGTAATGCTTCTTGTATCAGCAGCAATCAGGTGACTGACTCTTGGGGGATGGCCACATCAATAGGGGGATGTAAGGCAGTGGGCAGCTTGCAAGCATCCATACACCTGGTCAGCCACAGACCACTGCTATTTTCCTGTACCTCAGATAAATATATCTCAAACAGTAGAGGCCTTAGACCAATCCTTGGGGTACACCATTATGGATGAATTTACTATTATTGGTGGGCTCTACTACTTTGACTGAGTGGCTACTATCATTTTGCCAGTTAGCTACCCAGCTGGTAACCTACAGATTGGGGCCTAGCTGTGTAGGTTTATGTATCCTGTCCACCTGGGGACTAGTGTGAGAGGATATGGCTAGGTGAAGGTAGGCATTGTTCACCATCTTCCCCTCAACCCTGTGTTTGCTGACTACTGCAGAGAGGTCAGTCAGGCTTCACAGGCTTGATTTCCCTTTGACAATACCATGGTGTGTGGGACCAGGCATTTTGATGTTGCCGATGTCCCTGTTCTTGTTCTGTCGATGTCCTTGATATTGCCTCCCATGCCCTTGCAGAGCAGGCTAGGTAGGCTGATGTGCATCATACTGGTTGGGTTGGTGGATTGCTCTACCTTAGTGTATAAGAATGTCAGTGGCTGTCCTCTGTGCAGATGGGGATGACACCAGTGCTCAGGCTGTGGTTGACTACAGTACGGAATGATTCTGAGAGTCCATGCTTGTGTTCATGTGGGATGCAGCCAGGGATGGTATCATGACTATGGAGACCTTTGTGTGTTGCCTTTGAGAGGGCATTACAGACCTGCCTCCTGATGATGAGGGGAGGGGTGCAGGTGCTGCACATGCATATGTGTACCACTGGGGGGACATAGGCGGTGGTGTTTACACTTCCTCTGTCTGCAGCCAGTTGCCTATATGTATGCCATATATGCCTGGGGTGTTATTGACCACCGCTACAGAGTAGATTTGTGTGTTGCCTCTGGAATTGCAGACACATGTGTGGAAGGCCTAGTGATCTGCCTTGGTGGATGTGTCCAATTTGTATCTTAGGGTACATTACATGTGCCCTTATTTGCTTGTACAGACCAAGGTATTATTGCTTCCAATCAGGCACCTGTTCCTTCTTGGCCCATCCAGCACTTTTTCTACCTATTATGTTATTTGTGTATTGCTGCTGTCCACCACAGGCATTTACTCTATCTTGAGGGAGATGATGGTGCCCTGTCAGGTACTGCTGAGTCCATACAGCTATGTGGGTGCCCACATAGTATTGTGGTGTGAGCCTGGACACTGAGGCTAGTTCCAACAAATGGGATGTTGGCTATACAGCTACTTCTACCTGCTCTGAGGGTATTTATAGTCATTTGTGTACAGTTCATTCTGTTTGACACTGTAAATGGGGGGTGGGGGGCAGGGGAGATGATGACCTGAGCAGTGATGGCTATGTGGGCAGATATTACCAAGGGAGGATGGCACTGCAGGAGTGCTACAGTGGCTACTGTTGGTTAGGACCAGGAACATAAGATTCCCACCTGCCATAGGGGTGTTGAGCGGCTGATCCACTGCATTGCCACTGACAAAGCCAAGGAATCTATGTGCATTCCTGTTCAGGTGGCATAGGTCAGGCACACTATGGTTGGGTATTTGAAGTCATACATAAGGTTAGAGTATTGGATCCTGACAGATTCCAGCTTGTCCCAATAGGTGTGGTGGGTGTCCATAGTCATGTCTGGAAGCCTGTAGCTAGCTATGATTTGAGCTGGTATTTTGTCAACTGTTAACTGCACTTGGGATGTCACCCATGCTGCATACTGTTTTGCCAGGCTGGAGGTGTGTATGTGTATGCTAATAATCAACACTCCACCCCCTCTGGCTTTGAGGGCCTCCATTTGGGGTCTAAACATATGATAGGATGAGTGAACTGGCAAGGTTGGTGTGCTCTCCACAGCTAGACAGCAGGTGGCAGTGACTTCACAAATGTCAGCATTCTGCAGGACAAGGTACACTTGCAGTGACATGGGTGTCATAGTAAGGCACCTAGCTCCTGTTAGAGCAAGACATTTGCACAAAGTCACAAATCAGTGGTGGACAAAGGCCAGTAAATAGTGTCACTTTATAAATCTAGCTGAAACTCACTTATTTGCCAGCAAAGATGGTGTCACATTCACAGGTGTACTCTGCAGGATATGACAGCTAACAATGAAATGTATGCCAGTTTGTTATGACTGCAGTCTTCAATGAGTTGCCAGTGATGTGCCAGACAATACACAACTGTCTGAGGCATTGACTACAAATATGAGGCAGACATGTGGCCAATCTGCAACACTCTGGATGGTTGGCAGGTATGGCTCCATATCTCACATACAGTTCAACATACACATCTGTACCTGTCATGTGGTACGCACATACCCTTTGTACATCTATTACATTTGTAAGACAAGCATATGTATCAGAGTAGCATTCACAGGTGACATATGACTAATTACAACATCCCAGGTAGCTGGCCTACCAGTGACACATTCAGTATTGGACAACAGAGACTCCTTTAGTAGTCATACATGAGCTGACCTTTGCTGGGGTGAGTCAGGGGCCAGAGATGTGCTCCATGTCAGTGCAGGCAGGGCAAGCAGAAATGCCTATAGGTGCTGGACAGCAGCATGTGAGTCCATCATGTCTTGTTGCAGCCTAGTATTTAATGTCCCATTTGACATCATTGCATCCCCACTTCTGCATTCCATTACATGCTTACATGACTAACATATCTGTTATAGTGCTCAGAAGTTTCCTCACAACAATGCAATTGGTTAGGTTTGTGTAGTCACAGTCTGTCTTTGTGTAGATGGGTTGAGACCTGTGTTGCATATGCACCAGCTTGCCTTTTGTAGGTACTGCTCATGAACAGGTGATGGCCTGTGCACCAATCGGCGTCTCCCACTTGGTACTTGCATCCAGAGCAGCTGTGTTGTCTTTCCATTTGCCAATGCCATAGCAAAACAGTGCTATAATGACATATTTTTTATTTTATTTTATTTTACATTTGTTGACCGGGCTAGTCTAACTGGATACATGTCCATTTTCAGTAGAGGCCCGGGGAGATAAGCTCCAAGACAGAACAATGAAAACAACAACATAACAAATAAGCAACATTAAACAAGAATCATATTTACAATGCATATTACAGGTTAACACAGTAAATTCAGCAGTGCAGAATGCAGGCATAATATAGCATACTGGTACAATATATGATGTTCTACAGGGAGATAGTATTGTGGTCAATAAAGAAGGAATAACAGTTTATGAGTAGAAAGGGTAGGTAGAGCAAAGTATGAAGAGACACATGACTAGTCAGGCTTAGTACAGGGGCATACCAGTGTGTTCTGAGGAACACTTTCAATTTGTTTTTGAAGAGTGATAGTGAGGGAAGTGAGGAAAGTTCACTGGGGAGGAGATTCCAGGCTTTTCCAACAGTATTAGAGAAGAGGAAGTCGCCAGCCTTGTTGTTTGATTTAGAGGTATGTACTAGAAGTTTGTGAGGAGACCTTAAGGATTTCAGATCTTTATAGGGGGTGATGAGTGTGGATGGAATAGGAGTTTTGGAAGGTTTATAAAGAGTGTTGTGGGCTATAGATAGTTGATGGAATTTAATCAGGTTTTGTAGTTCAAGCCATCCCAGCTGCTTTATATTAATGCAATGGTGGGTTCTAAATGGGTTGCCTGTAGCAAATCTGGCACTGTTATTGTAGGACATTTCCAATTTGCTGGGGTTATTTTAGATAGCTTAGTAAAAATGGGTGAGGCATAAAGAAGTGTAGAGATTAGATGAGTGTGAGCTATAGTGGTTTTAGCTGTAGGTAAAAGGAAGGTTTTAATCCTACAGAGAAAACCAAGTTTTTTGTTGACAGTTTTTATAGTATTGTTGATATGGATATCAAAGTTCAGATTGTTGTCAATGGTGATACCCAATAGTTTGGTGGTTGGGTCTGGTGATATAATAGTTTTATTGGTAGAGATAACTGAGAAATCAAGAGGAGAGGACTTGTGGGTAGGAGAGAAGAGGAGGAGTTTAGTTTTTTGGGGGTTTAGGAGAAGGCACCTCTGTGTGAACCATTGTTCAACTGCGTTAAATACTTTCTGGGTAAGAGAGTGAAGTTCAGAAGAAGAAGTCGCTGAGCATATCAGTGTGGAGTCAGCATATTATATGCATGTGGCTTGCGGGATGGCAAGATGAAGGTCATTAATAAATATGGAAAAAGGTAGAGGTCCTAGGATGGACCCTTGAGGGACACCAAGATTAATGGGCAGGAGGGTGGATAGAGACTTGTGCCATAGTACGGCCTGTTGTCTTTTATCTAGGTAGGACTGGAACCACTTTATGGAAGATGTATCTAGTGGGGTTGGGAGGGTGGCTTAATGGCTAAGATGTTTGCCTTACAAACACAAGCTGCAGGGTTTGAGTCTCACAAGGGATAATTGGCTAGGCTTAAAATGGCTCATAAGGGCAGTTAGCTTAGTACCAAACTATGAACCTATGACATAGATTTAAATATTTTGATGAGAATCTGGTGATTTACCATGTCAAATGCTTTAGACAGGTCAATAAGTAGTGCTGAATAAAGCTTGTTAAGGTTGCATTTTTATTGATAAAATCAGGGAAGAAAAGAAGGGCAGTGGTAGTGCTATGTGAAGGTTTGAATCCATGTTGACAGTTGGAAAGTAAATTATTTTGGGTTAGATAGTCAAGTAATTGTCTATGAATGCATTTCTCCATGATCTTTGCCAAAGGAGAGAGAAGGGCAATGGGGCAGTAGTTGGAGAATTCAGTGGAGTGTCCACCTTTATGGAGGGGGATAAAATGGGAAATTTTCCATAAGCTAGGGATATGACCTTCGGTAATAATTCTATTGATCAGAATGGAAATGGGATAAGCAATAGCTTTGGCTGATTGTTGTAGGAATTCAGCAGGTAGTTGGTCTGCTGAGGGACAGCATGGATTTAGTTTCTGTAGTAGGGTTAGAATATATGTTGTTGGGACAGGTTGAATATGAAAAGGAGGGGGTGAGGTTGATTTATAGGAGGGTAGAGTGAAGTTATAAGGTGTTAGCTGACTAGCTAGTGTTTGGATAGCATTAGTAAAAAAGGAATTGAAAGCATTGGCTGTATTCATGGGATTTTTGTGGTCAGTATTTTGAGGGTTTGGAGTAGTGGATTGACCTGGATGGAGTAGTTGGTTAATGCTAGTCCAAAATTTTTGTTGGCTGTTTTAATTAGCTTGTTGAGATTGTAGGTATTAGTTTCTTTTATTGGAAATTATTGCTTTCTTGGTATCATTTCTTAGCTGTCTAAAGGTTTGTTGGTCTACAGGGTTTTAGTCTTTCTCCATTTTGCCCAAAATTTATTTCTAAGATTTATTTTGTGTTTGGTTTCTTTTGACAGCCGTGGTGCAGAGTTGGTTTTAATTCTAATTAATCTGGTTGGAGCATGGTGGTTGAGAATGGCAAGGAAGTTAGAGTTAAAGTAATTAACGGCTTCTTCTAAAGGGAGGTGTTGTAAGGGAGACCAGTTGCAAGCTCTTAGTTCCATTTGGAGTAGCTCAGGGTTAAAGTTCTTTTTAGATCTGATGTTTCTGACAGATGTTGGAATGGGAGTATTGGTTTTATGTCTGATGATGTAGGTAAGTAAGTGGTCACTTAAATCATCAGGGAGAGTTCCAGAATCATAAATGTGAGGATGATGGTTTATGAGAATCCAGTCTAATAAGCTTGCTTTCTTGTTTGATTTATTTATCCTGGTGGAGGAGGTAATGGTTTGTGAATACCCATATAGGTTAATGTGGGTTGTGGGGAGGCTGCTACAGTAGTAGTTCCAATCAATGTTTGTATCACCTAGGATTATGGTTTCTTGGGGCAGGTGTTGGGAAAGCCAACAAAGTATATTTGCCATGGTGGCAGTGTTGTTACCAGGTGGTAGATACATACAGATAATATAGATGGATTTGGCATTGTTAAGATGAAGTTTGGAGATAAGAATTTCTGCATTGGAGTCTAGAGGTAGTTTACAGTTGTGAGTGGTTAATTATAAGCTAGATTTATATAGAATAGCAACCCCACCACCTTTCTTGGTTACTCGGTCTAGTCTCAGGATATTATATCCAGGTGGGATTATTTCATTGTCTTTGGTTACAGGTTTTAACCATGTTTCTGTTAAGAAGAGAATATCAAAGGAGTAGACTTCAGTTAGAGCTTGGAGTTGAGTTACTTTATTGTTAATGCTACATATATTAAGATGCGCTATTAAGAGGGAGTTAGGTGGTTTAGAGAGGGCATGAGTAGGTGATTGTTTGTGGTTATGGAGAGAGATAGGAGCTGTAGTAGGGCCTGGGTTAGGGTGGATGTCGCCATCCTTTAATAAGAGTAGTGGACTTAGATAGTTTGGGTTAGGGAATATGCTGTATAGAAGTAGGCCTTTCCTGGGATTTAGATTGTTGTACTTTATGTGTAGTGTTCTATGATACTTAGGAAGTATGGTAGTTAGGTGAAGGTGTCATATTAGCATGGATAAAAAGGAGAGGAAGGGTTGGAGAGTTGGTTTCCTTATTAGGGTAGTTTAGGTATGGACATAGTGGGTGTTCAAAGGAGGTGAGTAGGTAGGTGAAGATTAAAGGATGTAGTAGTGAGAGTGTGAATAAGAGTAGTTCATAAGATGGGGTGGGTGGTTTATACATTGTATGAATAAGTATAGACTGTCTGTTGGTAGAATATAAAAGTAGAAAGGGTGGGGATGAAAGAAGGGAGAAGGGTGTGGTATGATTAAAGGGGAGTGGTGAGAGGTTAGATATGAGAGAAGACGGGTAATTGGAGAGTGTTAAGAGAGTAAAGGTAGGAGGAAAAGGAGTGTTTGAAGAGTAATGGTAAGAGGAAGAAGTGTGTTTGAAGAGTAATGGTAAGAGGAAGAGGTGTGGTTAGTAAGTATAAGGTTAGGACCCCTGGGGTGGGAATTGGGGGTAGGAAGGGGAGCCGAGTGAGCTTGCAGGGCAAACGGAGCGGGTAGAAACAGAATCAGCTGGACTGACTCCAGGTAGTAGGTTGGAATAGTATAGAGGCTGGAAAGGTGTATGTCGACAGTAGAAGTGGAGGGAAAAAATGATAGGACTAAATAGCACTTCAGGGACCACAGAACTGAAGAAATTAAGGTAAGTAGCTGGCCATGAAAAAAGGGTAAGAGGAGATTATGGCTGGAATAAGGGTGTCACCTAGTGGACAGTTCAAGTGTTGCAGGCTTGTATAAGAGGGAGTAAGTTAGTAGACCGCAAGGAACAGTGTGTGTAAGACAAGAGGGGTATCTATGCAGGCTGGAGGAGAGAGGTAGAGAAGATACAGAAGAGGGGGGAGTAGAGGCTGCTGGCTGTCTTAGCTCAGGACTGGCTTTAACACCTGTGCTAGTGGTACAATAATAGAAAGTCTTTCTTGTAGGCATCATTCAGCAGACATACTTTACTGGTTTCCTTGAAAGAGGGATTGTAGGGTAGTTATGCAATGAGGTGACCCGCCGATATTTGGTGAGGGTTCTTTAGATTCCTACTGACTAGCGCTGGAAGCACAGGATGAGTAGGGTAACTTTAGGAGGCAAGAGAGACAAGGTAGAGATGAGAAACAAGAGATATCACAAATCAAGGTATAAATACTCAGAATAACACTAATCATTCCCAGAGACAAATATTTCAATATCAAGTATAGGTTCATAGGTTCATAGGTTCATAGGTTCATACTAGGCTATCTGCCCGAGGGCATTTACAAGCCTAGCCCATCGTTTTGTGGCTTACGCCACCCCTTTAGTATGGGGAACTATACCCATTATTTTGCTGTGCCTCTGTCGAGCAGTGACACTGAGGTAATCCCTGGGGTATATCTGCGATCTCCCATCCATTGGTCAAGATTTCTCTTGAACAAGGCCAGCGAGGTGCTCTGCCTCACATGTACCGGGATTCTGTTCCACAGCATAGGGAGTCTTTGGGTGATGAATCTATCCCTCCAGCACGTCCTATTAATAGCCGTGTCGAGGTTTAAGTCTCCGCCTTGTGGCTCTGATGGATCTAGATTTTTGAGGTGAAGCATATTCATCAAATCTGGGTTTGACATGGCCTTGTATGTTAGGCAAAGGTCACCTCTGAGCAAGCGGTGGCGACTGAATAGAGCTGGAGTTCTTTCAGTCGGGCAGCATAGGATAGATTTTTGAGACCCTTTATCCTTTTGGTGAGGAACTTTTGTGGCCTCTCCAGCTGCTGCAAGTGTCGGGTCAGATACATTCCAAATGGGGCATTGTACTCAATCATTGGTCTGATGAGTGATGAGTAAAGGGAGACTATAACCTCCCTTGATCTAGATGAGAATCCCTTCATGATAAGGTGGGCAATGTAGAAGGTCTTCCTAACTACTTTAGCTACATGGGTGTCGAATGACAGACTACTATCAACCTGGGTCCCCAGGTCCCTGATAACTTCTTCTGTGCTCAGTGGATTGCCTCCTATTTGGTAGCTAGGGTAACCTTGTTTTTCCCGAAGGGTATGACTATGCATTTTTGGCATTTAACTTTAGGCCGTGGCTCTGGCACCAGTTATCCGTTTCTGTGAGACCCTTCTGAAGGATATCTGTGTCAGATGTGTTTTCTACTATGGCCCAGTTTGCAGTCATCTGCAAACTTTGTCAGCCATAACCCTCCTGTGTTTGCTTGTACTTCAGAAAAGTAGATGCCAAACAAGAGTGGGCCCAGGACTGAGCCCTGTGGGACACCACTTGTGACAGGCTTTGAGTCTGACATGGCGCCAGCAACTCTGACCCTGTGGGTTCTGTCACTCAGCCAGTTTGCAACCCATCTTGTGATGTATGGGTTAACATTTAAGCTGATGAGTTTTTCAATGATACCCGAGTGGGGTATTGTATCGAAGGCCTTAGCCAGATCGAGGTAGGCTGTATGGACTGCCTTTCCTTCATCAATGGCTTTGGTGACTGTTTCGAAAAAGTCAACCAAGTTTAAAAGGCATGATCTGCCTTTGACAAAGCCAAACTGGGTTGGATCCAAAGTCTGCAAATTCCCAATGTCTTTATTTATGAGGTCCATTATGATCCTCTCCATGGCTTTGCAGATAAGGCTTGTCAAGCTAATGGGCCGGTAATTACCAGGGTCGGTGGAGGCACCGCCTTTGTGAAGTGGGACCACAGTTGCAGTGCGCCACTCCCTGGGTACGTATCCAGAGGTAAGACTTTGATTAAACAGCTGTCCTAGCTGTGGGTTTAATTCCTCATTGAGTTCATGGAGCACACAGCCGGGGACACCATCAGGTCCCATGGATGCTGTGTTTTTTGCTTTGGAGAGAGCAGTTCTCACTTGGGCGCTGGAGATGTTTGGGGGGCTGCAATCATTTGGTATAGATATCTCTCCTTTTGGGGGAGGGTGAGAAGTTTGCACTGAACCTGTCAGCCAGTATGTTGGCAATGTCTGTAGGATCAGTAATCTTCACATCATTTTGAACTAGTTCTGAGCATATCTGGGAGTTTCCTCCTAGGTTTCTAACATAGCTAAAGAAGGCCTTATGATTGTCTTTTGAGTCTTTAGCTATTTTTCTCTCGAAATTTGCTTTGGATGATTTTATGAGAGCTCTTAGTTTTTACTTATAGTGATCAAGGGTGTCTTACCTTTTAAGGATTTTGCTCTATCTTGTAGTAGCTTCCTCCTTTTGTTGTAGAGTTTGTTTATGGCTGGGGTCCACCAGACTGGACGCTTGCCTTTGGTACAAAGAGTCTTTGTTTTGCTTGGGATTGCCTTATCCATGCAGTCCTGCAGGTGCTGGTAGAAGGCATTTGTAAGTGATTCAGCGGCTTGAGTACTGTTTTCCGCCGCTCGGGGCCTTAAAGGAGACCACACTAGTCTTTAGAAGTGTGAAGTCGGCTTTGGGAAGTTCTTTACTGTGGTCTTTTTATTTCAGGTGGGGTGGGATGAGGACCTCCAGCGAGATTAGTTTGTGATCTGATCTCACCAGTGAGGGGTATACTTCGGTGTTGAACATTGTGCTCCCATGTTCGTGATGATGAGATCGAGTATGTTATCTCCTCTTGTGGGAATGGTGACTAGTTGTTCCATGGCATTTGAGTTTATGAATTCCAGGAACTTTTGGGCTAGGGTGTTTGGGCTTGAGTAGTGTTCCCAGTCTATATTTGGGTAATTGAAGTCACCTAGTATGATGGTGTTTGGTGATACATTTATCCCTCTAGTGTTTTCAGGAAGGCCATGTGAGGTTCCTGAGTTTGTGAGGGTGGCCTGTAACATGCTACTATTTGCAGAGCAGTCTTGCCTACGGTTAATTGCACCTGGATGGTCTCCGATGCATCATGCGTTGCCACCAGTCTTGAGGTGTGGGTGTCCTTGATGAATATGGATACCCCCCCTCCTTTCTTGGTATTTTCCTGATTTTGGGGCGGAACGCATGATATGAGGTAAAACCTGATAGCTGGGGTGCTCTCAGGAGCCTTGAACCAGGTTTCTGTCACAGCACAGACATCGATGTTCTCCATACTGAGAAGGGCCTCGAGTGCGTGCATTTTGAGATTTAGACTTCTGGCATTGAGCAGCATTACCCTTAGTTTATTTCCTTTTTGTGTTCTAGGGTGGTAGGTTTAGAATTTGAGCCTTGCCTAAAAAGGCACTATGGGGTGGCAAGAGCCTTTGCCAATATCCGAATCCCAGGGTGACAGGTGCAAGCCGTCCCTTGAAGCAGCGTGGCTTGTCCAGCATGTCATCCCAGGCAGACAGATACTGGATCCCCTTTGAATGACACCAGTGTTTAAGCCAATTGTTAAAGCTGATCATCTTATCTCTGTATTGTGGCATCATTCTTGGTGAAGGTAGGATACTGCTCAAGGTCAGGGTCATACCTGCCTGGGCTACATAATCAGAGAGCTCCTCAATGTCTCTTTTCATGTAGTCCAAGGAGGTGCGTCTCAGGTCGTTTACACCAGCGTGGACAATGACTGAGTCATATTTGTACCTGCTGTTGAGAGACCTGAGTGCTTGCGTTATGTGGCGGATTCTAGCGCCCGACAGACAGCTTACTGTGACCTTCTCCTTACTCAGTCTGGTGAGCGGGACATCAGTGTGTCTGACTATGGAGTCACCAATGACTAGTGTGTCTGGCATTGTGTTTGGCCTTAAGGGCTGTGACTGTTTGACACTCTGACTGTGAGGTCTATGTGTTGCAGGTGTTGTGTTCTGAGGTGGTGGTTTTTGGGTGTCTGCTTTGGTGGCCTCTGCTGTTTTGGTAGATTTTTGATCAGAGCCTCCAGTATGTCTTTGTGTGTTTATGTGTATGATTTGAGGTTGTAATGGTACTATGTGAGACTGGGTCTATAGTGTGTGTGGTAACCTTCCCTCCTGACTGGTCTTGCCAGTCCTATGTTGAGAGAGCTCAGCCTCCAGTTTGGCCGTATAGTTGCATCTCTCGCATGTATTTGTGTTTTGTGGGAGGAGGAGAGGGTTGTCTGTGTACATGAGGCAATTGTAACATTGCCTCAATATTCCCAGGTTCACCAGCTGAGCAGGAGATGACACTAGCAACTGATCCTCGACATGCTAGAAGGATAGACAAAAACTTTAAAAAGATTCCGGGGGATGTGGGTGACCGAGAAATGGGGGTTGCCTTTTGGGGTGCTATCTATAAGAGTGCCGTATCAAGGTAATAAGTACTGTAGGAGCAAGTGCTAGGTTTAACAGATAGAGAATAGTCTACTTAGAGTCAAGTAGAGATGATCTTTTTAGTTATAGGATACGCTGATTAGATGAGTAGTATAGGTCGAGGAAGGTAGTTTCAAGGGAAAATTTGAAGAGTGGACTTTAGGTAGCCCGAATAGTTTAAACCTGCTTAACCGGCGCTGCCCTAGTGTGCAACAGTGTGCAACAGTGGCAACTCCGCGCTAAATCGCGCTAAAACGTGCTTTATAGCAGGGGGCTGGAAAAGACAGGAAATGACCCAAAATGGCCAATAAACTACAAGTTACTGCCTTAAACCACTCCTCTGAGGACAAACAGGCAGTTCAGTACTCCCTACTCCCACTAGTGAGTAAAGAAACTACCCCTTGACCAAACAAGGAAAATGGAGAAAACAGGAACCAAGACAAAGCCCAGGGATCAGCAAAATCTGGTCTCTGGAACACTAGTTTAGGAAAGTATGGAAAGCAAGGATATTTTTTTGTTTTTTTTTTTTACAGAAAAGCAGAAAACACAATAAATGCTATGATTTTCGATTAAATGCTATCAAAAGCTAGTACACTTGAGTGTATTAGCCTGTAGTTTAACTTTTAGGCAAAACTTAAACTAGCAAGTGCAGTAAACAGTTTTAACTTATAAACACAGAAAAAACAGTGCAAACTTTGATAAAATAAGCAGAAACAGTAGTCGAAAGGCACAAAAAGTCGAAAAAGCCAAGAAAAATACTTAAAATCTGGAAAGGTAGTCTTTTCTGGTCTCTGCTGCTAGAGGAACACTGCTGGCCACCACGAGAATATTAAATTAAAATAATTATTCACAGGGACATTAGTTCTGGTTAGCAGTGAAAAATTTCTAAATCTTTGGTAGCAGCAATGCAAAACTCTATGATGCAATAGTTATATGCCCCTTTGTTATAGCAGTATAAATAAAGAAAGCAGGTAAAAACAATTCCATTCTACTTAACAGCAGCAGTATCAAAATAAGTAAAACAATGTTTGCAAATACAAATCTAAATCTTTGATAGCAGCAATGCAAAACTCTATAATGCAATAGTTATATGCCCCTTTGTAAGCACTGCTGGAGGGAGGTACATTTAGCCCTGGCCCTTTAAGAGTCTCTATGTAGATGGTGTGTTTTTTAAAGCCGTTTACTGACTTTTAAGATTGGAGTTAGAAATGTAAAATAATCCGCTAGTAAGGGTAAGTGCTTAGGTGGCGCTGCATTAACCTTTTTCCACTTTAAATGTTCAATAAAGAACATGCACGCTCAGGGATGGTGTATTTTTTAAAGCTGTTTACTGTCTTTAACAGTAGAGTTAAAATTATAAAATAATCCGCTGGTAATGGTAAGCGCTTAGGTGATGCTGCATAAACCTTTTTTATGTTTTAAATGTTCAATAAAGAACAGGCATGCTCAGAGATAGTATATTTTTTACAGCCGTTTAGTGGCTTTTAACAGTAAAGTTAGCAATTATAAAATAATCCGATGGTAAGGATAAGCACTTAGGTGGTGCTGCATAAATCTTATTTTCTCTTTAAATGTTCAATAAAAAGCAGGCACACACAGAGAAAATCCCTATGAGTTGGGGTTTAGGTGATTTCACCGATATCGGCTTACTAATCCTCCAAAGGCAGAGAGTCTAGCGCTACAAAAAAAACCTCACACTGTGAGCAAGCACAGCTGGCAGCTCAATTAGCTTACATACCCTAATAGAAGCTCATGAGTGTAGTGTGGTTCATTTAGCCCTAATCGGGTTGAAGATCTAGTAGTACATTAGAATCATGGTTAGTTGGGGTTTGGCAAAGCTGTTTGTGTACTAATCCGCCACAAGCATACACTGTGGGCTGTTTAAAGGCACAAAATAGACACCCTATCAGTATTAAACCATAAGCAAGCTACACTCTGCTTTCAATTGCCAGGAAAAATATGTTAGACTTACAGTAAACCCTTAGGGCACAAGAATACAATCTGGGCTTTTCAAAAGGTGCGAATAAGACACCTTGTCAGTTTTAAACTACTTAACCTTACAGTAATCCCTTGGGACACAAGTATACACTATGGGCTGTTCAAATGGCGCAAGAAAAAAAGACGCCTTATCAGTATTAAACCACAAGCAAGCCACAGAATTAAAACAACCTCAGTATTTACACTATTTAACAATACAGGCTTACAAGACAATCTTAGCAGTAACAGGTACCGAAGAGTTATTAGCTGCACAGATCAATAAGTCGAAAACAAAAACTAGGTGTATGTGGACATTAGAAGTGGAGGGAAAAAATGAGAGGACTAAATAGCACTTTGGGGACTACAGAACTGAAGAAATTAAGGTAAGTAGCTGGCCATGAGAAAAGGGTAAGAGGAGATTATGGCTGGAATAAGGGTGCCACCTAGTGGACAATTCAAGTATTGCAGGCTTGTATGAGAGGGAGTAAGTTGGTAGACAGCAAGGAACAGTATGTGTAAGACAAGAGGGGTATCTATGCAGGTTGGAGGACAGATGTAGTGAAGATACAGAAGAGGGAGGAGTAGAGGCTGCTGGCTGTCCTAGCACAGGACTGGCTTTAACACCTGTGCTAGTGGTACAATAATAGAAAGTCTTTCTTGTAGGAATTATTCAGCAGACATACTTTACTGGTTTCCTTGAAAGAGGGATTGTAGGGTAGTTATCCAATGAGGTGACCCGCCGATATTTGGAGAGGGTTCTTTAGATTCCTACTGACTAGCGCTGGAAGCACAGGATGAGTAGGGTAATTTACTGGTTTCCTTGAAAGAGGGATTGTAGGGTAGTTATGCAATGAGGTGACCCACCAATATTTGGAGAGGGTTCTTTAGATTCCTACTGACTAGAGCTGGATGCACAGGATGAGTAGGGTAACACGGAGGTTAGACACTGGGCGAGGAGCAGACAGCAGCCAGGGCTTATCCCAAGTTCTCCATGTCCTTCGTGTGGGTCTTGCCCCTTTCCCTTGCCTGTGTGTAGGACATTAATGAGGTGTGGGTGGGACTACTTTTCAGGAGAGGACATGTGGAGATAGCCCAGCAACATGGGGAACAAAGCTCCAGAATTGGGTACAGATTGTAAGTCAGTAGTGCTGTTATACGCATAGAGGTTGTTAGTTTTACAGGGTTCATCTGGACATGCATTTTCTGTGTGACTTGACGTCTGAGAGTGATATGTCTCTGACATACCTCTCAACTATCCTGATGTTCACAGACTGCCCAGGGGTTCGCCTGTTATGTTTGGTCTGTTCCTCAGACACCTTCTGTTTTGTGGAAGCAGTAGGATAATGTGAGGATTGTAGTCAGTAGCTGTTGACATCCATTGGTGTTTCAGACATCATATCCTTCAGGGATGTTATGCTACAACAAAGCCTGTCACACTGTCAACTTTTTTCAGTTTGTAACACCATTATGTGAGATATGTCCCTCTTTCTAGCCTCCTGTCCCCCAAGTATATCATGCTCTGTCCAGATGTCTTGCAGTAAGAGGGTCAGAAGTATATGATATAATTATTTACTGACTGCACTTAAGGTATCATCCCATGACTTAGCAGACTCCTGGGGAGTGGTATGCAGCAGTGCCCATGAATATGGTCTCACACCCTGGACATTCTGTGGAAATCTGCACATATGAGAGTTATGTATGTCTGGCCATTGTAAAGCAACTGCCAAGATTGTGTAGCAGTGTTGTGTGTAGATGTTTGGCTGAGTAGGGAGAGTAGCAGATGTGAGTGTCACAGATCCTTTTACTATCTGACTGTGCATGCTGCTACAGCTGCTTGTGGTCTATCAGGTGTGCATGTTTGTAAGGACAGACTGAGAAAGATCCTTTAACACCTCTGGATTCCCACTACACTGTGAGTTGGGCCAGTATCTGTCAGTGTATTGTGTGACTGGCAATCAGGATATGTTCGTTCAAACAGTCATTCTACTCTAGAGTTCATTTGGGGTACTGGTATGTTACTGTGACTGTGATGCAAATGGTTGTGGGTGGACATTTATGTACCAGTATCTGCTTTTCCCTACAATTACATCCCTGTAGTGCATGATATATTTGATTATACATGGGTAATTGCCCAGAGCTGATTTGGGTTAGTGGCGTGTTGATCTTACTGTGGTTCAGAAGGTGCTAGGTAACATGGTCGGTGGCTGTCATGGGCATGGGTTTTTCCATTCTGTTACATGACTGCATTTATACCTCTCCACTGTCCAGATGTCTAGACACTGTCCTGATGTGTGGCTCATATGTTTTGTCTGTTGGCCACAACAGTTGTTGGTTTCTGAGAAATCACTGGGAAGATGTGAGCATTGACATCAGTAAATAATGGCATTCATTTGTGTTTCAGACCTGGAATCTATCTGGCATTGTTTGCTAAAGCAAACCATGCCACTCTAGCAGACTTCTATGCATATGACACCCATATTTCACAGATGTCACTATTGTCTGCCCTTTATCCCCCCAGTTTACCAGGCTTTTTGCAGATGTGTAGGAGGTTGGTTATCTGTATATATATATATATATATATATATATATATATATATATATATATATATATATATATATATATGGATCTACTTGAGAAAGCCGAAAGCTAAGAACACCGACAACGAAATACCCAACACCAGAACACCGACAATGCAGAAATCCGACAATTCACAATACCGACAAACCATAACCCTGACAAAACACAACACCTCCATATAAAGACATCTGAAGTCACTTCAGAATCAAAACACAGCAACTAACTAAAAAAAGAAGAAAATTAACTTACGTTTACGAAGCTAGCAGGGGGCACTGCCCCTCCCACCCCCCCCCGTAACTTTCACATACCAATTCCGAGATTGCTCTACAGTGCAGAAATGCTTGTCTTGCTCATCGGTGTTTTGCGTGTCGGGGTTTCCAGTTGATATATATATATATATATACACATGGGTCTACTTTACATGGTAGAAATTTCAGTAAGTCGACTTTCATATGGCCAAGAACATATGATCGACTTTCAGAATGCTAACCATGTAAAATAAACATAAAAACACAACACTTACCTTAAACTGTTAGCAGGGGGGCTCCGCCCACCTGCACCCACCGTGGGAGGGCTCCACCACCCCGTAACTTTAATATACCCACTCCGAGATCGCACTACAGTGCAAAAGTGGGAAATTTTCTCATTCCACACTGGTCGGAGATAGCGGTTTCCCATGGTAGCCATATGAAAGTCAACTTTATGAAAAGTCGACCAGGTGAAAGGGATCCATATACATATATATATATATATATATATATATATATATATATATATATATATATATATATATATAAGTATATAAAAATATAAAGAGAGAGAGAGAGATTGTTATCTATATATACATATATATGTATATGACAGTATTACGGATATGTAATTCCCCCTTATGTTGAATGACTGTCGTGCATATGTTTGTAAAAACATTACAGATTCCTACTGCTTGGATGGTGTAGTGGTATGTTGTTGTTATTGTTGTGCACATAGTCCTGGGTTTCAGACTAAGTGGTGATTACTTGACCAGAATGAATGATATGTTTGCTAAAGCATTACAAATTTTTAGAGCTCAGATGGTATAGTGGTACATCGCTGTGATTGTCATGCATAACATCCTGAGTTCAAGACTTGACAGGGCTGATTACTTTGTTGCCAGGCAGAACAAGGGCTGATGGAGACAGGGTGATTAAGGCACTTTTTTCAGCAGTTGTAAATGGGTTTGTGCAGTGCTAAGCGTTGCTAAGAGACGGTTAAATAAACCCTCTTAGCTTCCCTTAGCACCACTTACAACCACGCTACTCTTCTTTAAAGTAAAGAAAACAGGATGATAAGAAAGTGGTGAAATGGGGGAAAGCAGAGGGTAAAACATTATGAAAAACAGCTAGTGATGTGCAGGATGGATGTAGGAAAGGACCATAGCTCTACATTTCTTCAGCAGCAACTGCTGTGCATTACATGTATATAATTTGGAATTTACAGCCTCAAACCCCACAGAGAGGGGTGTTGATGGCAGACACTTGCTGAGTAATCAGTGCATTGATTGATTAGTTTCACTGTAGATAGGTGCAAAAGGCAGAGCTATGTATGAGGCATTTTTTTGCGTGATAAATGCCCTTTTTTAAGGTGACAGTTGGATGTTGGTGAAGGGATGTAGGTATGTTTGGGGAGGTAGGTTTGGTAGGATAGGTTGAATTTGCAGACAGACAAGACAGCAGACAGGGCTGGTATATGACACATGAGGGGGTAAACACCTTTGACAGGGAGGGTGGTTGGGAATCCGAAGCCCATGAGACCCCACATGGATACAGTGGAAATGAGGTCCCCAGCCATGGGCAGTAACCACTGCTCCTTCATGACCCTGAATGTGGCTGTGCTGGGAGCTGGACAAGAGGGGCAGCCTGCCCCTCGAGGTGTGCCAGGCAGTCCTCAATCTGGCACAGCTGCCCACCCAACTCTGTTTGGATGGCACTGCACACCAAACCCCGGACCTGACTGCAGGTGACAGGTACCTGTCTGTGCCCACTCCCAGGAGGGAGATAAGCCCCATCCCCTGGGGTGGTTCCACCCAAAGATGGTACAAGACCAGTGGATGAGGAAGGCATGGTTGGGTCCCAGAAATGCTGGGACCCAGTGCCATGGCCAGATTAGGTGGGACAGGTGGATACGCTGGGATCTGCCTTCCCAAACATGCTATGGTGTTGAGGTTTTAAAGAATAAGTTGGTTAGTCATGAACAACACATTTCCAGATTAGTTATAACAGCATGCATGGGTGTTCCAATTAATCCCATAAAACATATTTGATACAGTTGCATAGCAAAATGAACACATGCATAAATGGAATGCTTCTGTAGCACAGACATACCTATTAAATTGTCAGCCTGGAATGGTATGGGGCAAACTGTGGCAATAGTATGCATCATAACAACATGACAGTAACATTGATGGCAACAGGCCACCAACAATGGTATCTGAACAAGGTAGGTTAACATGCAAGCAATCAAATATATGAACAATAATAGAACACAAGTCCCAGCATTAGGTTTGGAGTAAAACATACCCATAGCATATGAATTTTAGTATTGATCCAGATCTGGGGTAGGGGGAGAGACAAAAAGTCCATTAACAACTGTTTATGCTTCTGTTTTCCGCAACAGTACTGCTCAATACTCTATGGGTCTGCCCTCACTTTACATCTGCCTATGTCCCATAGTTTCTGTAGCACAGTCATACCTATTAAATTGTCAGCCTGGAATGGTATGGGGCAAACTGATGACAACTCTGGGTTCATGACTACAAGGGATTTGTACATGTCAGGGTTACATATCTGGCACAGGAGGAGTACCATGAACTGCTGTTATGTGAGTGTGCTACTGGCATATTTCAACTGGTTTCCTGTGTCCAGGGTTATTGGCAGCAGTGACCACTAGTCATGACAGTGTGACACTTGAGAGACATCTATCAGGAAGAGTGCATATTGTATGTACCTCTCCTGCTGTCATTTGCAGGCATGTGGTGGGGCAGTTGAACAGTTGTACACAGTTTATTAGTATACTCTTCATACAGCTACTACCAACATTTCCTTACCTGTACAATCTGTGGAGATAATATCTGTTAACACTACCTGACTGTTTTTACATTTATTCCTGATTCATTGTGTCTAGATATGCACACATCTTAGTACCACCACCTGCATTTGAACTGTTTCTGTGTGTGCAAAATTAACAACTAAGCTATTTCTCATCACACTGAGCTACTGGGCAACTGCTGTTTCCAGTTTTACTGGTTTCTTCCTAATAGTCTCTTGGTTAGACAGTCTGAACTTGTAATACTGTGATGCATGCATGACAGATAGTGTACTGTGCATTAGTCCTTAGGATTACTACAATCTGGAAAGCAAAGGTTAACACAAGGCAATGCTGGATGGAACACAATTTGAAACTTTACATGTTACTATTCAGGGTTCAGAGCTTAGTGCAGTATATATTTCACATTTCAGTTATATCTTATTTTACAGCTCCACCATCTGAGGTTTTCTTACAGCAGGTTCACAGAAGAAGCTCAGTAAATGTATATTGTCACAGCTACATTTGCTGTGAAGAATCTGTATACATTCTAAATGTCTACAACAACATATCAGAATAAACACAACAGTTTTTTAGGTAGTTTTATTGCACATCATTATTAGTCTGTCAAACATTTTTATTTATTCAGTTCACACAGTAACAGTATACCTACTAGCAGTAAGCAATGCACTCCTTCACAGCTATTTGAACAATATACTGCAAAAATAGATTTGAAATCACAAGCCTGTTGGTGCAGCCTCAGCAGTCTGCCACCATGGGCTTCAATGTTCGTAGCCCTCTCTGCTGCAGCTGTAGGGTACAGAAACAAACATTATGCATACCTGTCTATCACATTCTCAGGCTAGTATTTGCTACAAACTACTTGATAGTGATAATTACTCACTACTGTAGCATTCCGTGCCCATGCATCTTGGATCCACTGGGCCAAGAGCACCCACTTCCTCTGCTTTAGGTCAGCATGGTGGTGCTGTACCTGCTCACCAGTCCAGGGGATGCCAGTAGGACTGCTGAGATCACATGTGAGATGGTCCCAATCTTTTGTTTTGTATTGTGAGCCCTGGTACTGGTCTTGTAGCAGTCTCTTATCATGGTTTTCAACATGGAGTCCAGCCGTGACCCTGGACTCCTGATTGCTCCAGCACTGTGCCTGAAAGCCTGCTCCCTCTCCAACACAAGACATATTCCAGCAGAGATCAAACTAAACTGGTTATGGCTGTATTTCCACCTACATGGTTTAAATAAGGCCATATTCCCACCATTTGCCATCATTGTACCATTTTGAAAATGCTGAGCAGAGCTTAGCAACACACAAACCTGATAAGCTGGGTTGAGCAGTGCTTAAAGGGGTAATTGCTGAGCACTGGTTAACAGTGTGCAAATCCACTTAGCTGAGCTACCTGCTGCTTAGCAATCACGTGTAAGTGATGCTTAAACCTTGTAAGCATAGCTGGGCATTGCTGACCATTGCTCACTTTTCATTTAAAAAAATATCAGGATAATGGCTTCATTTAGTAGGTGTATATGATTTATTTTACATCACATCCCTCTATTTGCTTTCATTATATTAGCAAGGGGTGTGACTGCACTGTATGGGACACTTCTGTATACATGGGTGATTTCACATGTTATATGTACTCACACTTCCATTTTATACCTGCTACACTGCCTTGGTTGACAAAAAACAGTTACTACATACTTCAAGTTTAAAAAAATAATTTTAACACTGCTTTCCCACATAAAAAAAGCTCACCTGTCTTGGTACTCGACCCATGAACACCTGCATGTAAAGCCAGGATTCTAGTCACTAGACTATATCAGTTTTGGAATTTCAGCTGTATATTTCTATTTATGTCCTATTGGATGTTTAAATAATGCTAAGTGGAGGGCCATAACACGCACACTTGCTTAGCTATGCTTAAACATTCCTTAGCATGTTTAAAAAAAGATTTATTATATTATTATTATATTATTATGTTATATAGTGAGTATTGAGGTTTTCTGATGAGTCAATGAGGACTGCCATCAGGAAATATTGGCAAACATTTGACTTTCAGGCTTCTATCCTTTAGAAATTCATGCTAATGCATATCCTGTTTTCTATGAACTCTCTAAGTTTGTGAGGGCTATATTTTAATAGTGTCCCTATTTTTAGTGCTTTGTCGCCCAATTGTTTGTGCTTTGTCCACATGGACTGCTGTCAGGGAATAATGGCATAGATTTGACTTTCAGACTTCTATCCTTCGGACATTTATGCTAATGCATGACCTGCTATCTATCAACTTTCTAAATTTGTATGGGTAATATTTAAGAAGTGCCCCTTTTTAGGACTCCCCATTATCTGTGCCTTTGTCCACATTTCCTGCTTTAGCAGGTTACGGGGTATCATACAGCACTTTTACAATGCAGGGGGTGTGTCACAGAACCTGTCACACACACCCTGGATTGCTTGCCTGTTCCCATATGTATTTCAGAGTCCACAGACACTGAAATTATCATTTATTTAATTTCAGTGTCCACGGACACTGAAATACTGGCATAATATTAAAGAAATTCTCTAATATTATGTCTGATCGGGTTACTTTTTGATTGCAGGGGGCATGTCTGTATTCCATGTACTACTTAAATATGCCCCATGCACTCATTCACGCTTCGTGTCCGTTTAGCCTAAACAGCAGCGTGCCTTCATGAATATGCAAGGCGCGCTGCTGTGGCTACATGGATACGAACTACTCTGTGCAGGAATAGTACTATTCCTGCATGGAGTTTATTGAATCCCAGGGAAGATGTTTTCATCCCACAACTCTTTCATGATATTTTTAAAAAAAATACACAAATCTTTCAGGTTATGGGGGTGAAATTACAGGAAAGGTTTCAAACACCTGTGAATAAAAGCCATTAACACAACCCTTATGAATCCCTGTTTGCCACTATTTGGGATACAGGGAGGGCACCTAATATTTGTGTGTGTTTTAGGTATAGATGGGGGAAATCTACAGTTCCCTTACATATAAAACGTATACTATTCCTTAGCTATTAGTCTCTGCATCAATCACATGTCAGTTTTGTGGTATAAAATATGAATCACATTCAGAGACATAGAAGTATATTTGGTTTCATTATACAACATATTCTACATTTTTCTGAGTAAATGATAATGCCAATCAGCACTGTCCATTCCCCTTTAGCTGGTTTCATAATGTTAGCAAGATTGTTAGCAGACAGAACTTTCAAAAATTCTCACTCATACTTAGCCACATTATTTTTGTAATATTTAACAACTTTCTTAAAAAGCTCATACAACTGTCACTTCCATCCTTTTTCAAAGCCTGGATAGTGTGGTTTAATAATGGATTGTAGAAACTAAGTATTTTAAACATATTATCAAAAGTTGTAATAGCACTGTTAGAATCCTTATAAATAAAGGCAAAATGTAATTTCCTGGAAAACAATTTCAGTTCAATAATGGCATCAACCAAGTCTGCTCTGACTTGAGAGGCAAAGGTGAGGCCTTTCTCATTAAGATTAAAGTGCATCTTATTAATCTCCATATTACCATAATTAAAATGTTGTAGGTATATAATTTTTCTTCAGAATTCACTATCATATTTGGGGATGGTTTAACCATATCTCACAATAACCTCCTACCCCCGGAGTTACTTCTCCTCTTCCCTCTGCAGTTATTGAAATAACCCTTTTTATAATTTGAGTCTAAGTGCTGTGGACTTGTTTGCAGGGCTAACCTCTCCAACCTCCAGAGGGGTGGAATGTCCAAACAATTCTCTAAAGATAAAACCAAAAAAAGTGGTGCAATAGTGCTCAAATAAAACACTTTAAAAACAAAAATAGTATGAACTGAACAATGATCGGTTCATTCTTCTACCAATGACTTAAAAAAGAATCCACAGTTCATAAACATCCTACCAATCATTGTTGAGTTTATACTATTTAAACCATTCTTTTTGTATTTTTAATTGTTCTGATGAAGTCAACTGGTATTGACGAAAGTGCTTAACTACTTGCAATAAATTTATCTCTGAGGACTCATTACATTAGTGCTCATTTTGGTTTTAAAAAGATTCTCTAAAGATAAAAAAACAACAGTGTCATTACCCCTATCACACACTGGGGTTTGTGAAGTTGCAATCTCTCCTTGGTACTCCCTGTTAGTATGTTCCTGAATTGTTTTCTAATGTTGCCAGTCAGAATAATAATCAGTAAATCCACTAGAAGTGGCCCTCACTGGAACTGTGTATGCAGTCCCTTGAACATAAATGTGGACATTCCTGTCAAGTTGCTTACTTATTTATTTTTTTTTGTTTTTTTCCTCAACAGTAAGATCCACTTGTTTATCCATTTTTTTTAAATATCATTATACTTCATCTGAAATGAATCAGAATATAAACCAGCCTTAACATTAGGGTCAAGAGATTTAAGTTTTTCCATCAAATCATTTATCTTACACTCACTGTCTCAAATAAGCAACTCCATGAGCTGCAGGACATACTGATCAAATAATCCAAGCAAATGAGGATAAAGTTCTGAATAAGATGTTATGTACCTACCATAACATTCCATGTTAGTTGTCTTCATCTCGCCTTCTTTCTTGCTGTTTGGGATCAGAGCCAATCCTCGGCTCTGACTCAGCCATCTTCAATAGCTCGAGAGCTGTTTACTGGCTCGAGGCTACCCCTTATCCCATGATGCCTAGCGATAGCTACCCAGATCTCGTTTGAAATAGCTAATCCAGACATAATAAGAGAGAAACCAGTTATCAAAAAAAAATGGTTGTTCCATGCATTCTAATATCTAGAAAAGGTTAGGAAGACCTGGCCAGAAGAATAACAATAAAAGAATACTCAGCCAGTGAAAAAGGAACTCCTCTCAATCCACTAGGATAGGGGACAGAGGGAGGGATGCAAGAAAGAAGGTGAGATGAAGACAACTAACATGGAACGTTATGGTAGGTACATAACTTCTTAAGGTTAAGTTGTCTATCTCACCTTCATTCTTGCTGTTTGGGACAGCGTCCATAGTACCTAACACCCAGGGTGGCTCAGTGGAATAGACTCTTCAGAACAGTGGAACCAAAGTCAGCTCTGCTCCGGGAGACCATGTCCACCTTGTAATGAGAAATAAAGGTATGAGGGTTTGCCCACGTGGCAGCTGCACAGATGGAATCCATGGGCAACCTAGACTGAAAGGATACGGAGGTGGTTAATGCCCTAGTAGAATGACCTTTCGGTTTAATTGGTAACTCTTTGTTCCTTAACTGGTAAATAAAAGTAATAGTGTGGGACAACCATCTGGATAAGGTCACCTTGGAAACTGGGAGACCTTGTTTGTTTAAGGCATAAGAAAGGAATAATTGGTCTGACTTTCTTATTTCTTTAGTTCTGTGCAGATAAAAACGCAATTGTCTATGAACGTCCAATTGGTGAAGTTTGTACTCTGCCTTGTTGCTATGATTTTGGAAGAACACAAGGAGATCTATAGATTGGTTTAAATTATTTTCTGAGCAGACTTTAGGAAGAAATGAAGGATTAGTCCTCAGAGCAACTCTGTCCTTGAGAAAAACCAGGTAGGGAGGATGAACACATAGTGCTTGAAGTTCTGAGACATGCCTAGCTGAAGTGATAGCTACACAAAGAGCGTCTTCCAAGATAGAAACTTGATGGAGCAGGATGATGCTGGTTCAAAAGGAGGCAGAATTAAGGAAGTTAAGACTAAATTAAGGTCCCAAGGGGGAGGGGATCTCTTACTGGAGGCCTAAGAAGAGATGTTCCTCTCAAAAAAGCTTTACAGAGCTTATGAGACATAATGTTAGCATTTGACAAACCAATATGAAAATTAGAAATGGCCGCTAATTGTACCCTAATCATAGCGGAAGTGGCCCCGGAGTGAAACAGTTGTGCCAGGAATTCCAGAATTTTGTGGAATGGGGCTGAGAAGGAATCCGCATTCCTAGACTCTGCTCAACAAGAAAAACATTTCCTTTTGTTAACATAAGTTTTTCTCATTGTAAACTTATGAGAGGAGACGATAATCTCACGGACTGCTGGGGAAATGCTGGGAAGTCTGGCTAGGGTTGGAAGTGGAGCAACCAAGCTGTGAGCTGGAGAGTTTGGAGGGATTGATGCAACCCGCCTGATTGATGAATCAGGAGATCTGGAATTGGGTCCAGAGTCAGGGCTGATCGAGAAGGTAATGGTGCAGGAACGGGAACCATATCTGTCGAGGCCAGTAGGGGGCAATGAGGATCATTTTGCAACCCAATGATTTTGCTTTCTGTATGAGTTTCGGTATCAGGGGAAATGGAGGAAAAGCATAAAGAAGTCCCTGAGGCCAAACGTGGTCTAGTGTGTCTCTGGGTATGTGACCTGGAAGCAGAAGAAGGGAGAAGTAGTTGCTGCATTTGCTGTTGAAGGGGGTGGCAAAAAGATTGCAGCAAGGCTGTCCCCATTTGTGGAAAATAAGATCTGCAACTTCCTGATTCAGAGACCACTCGTTAGGCATGAGAATAGCTCTGCTGAGCCTGTCCGCTATGACGTTGGATCTCCCAGGGATGTGCGTCGCAATCAGAAAATGGTGAGAGGAAATTGACTACTGCCAAAGCCTGAGTGCTTCTCGACACAGGGGGTAGGATCTGGTTCCGCCCTGCTTGTTGATGTACCACACCACTGACATGTTGTCTGTTTGAATTGCAATGGTCCCAAAAGGAAGAGAGTCTTGAAGAGCTTGCAACGCTAGGAGCACGGCTCTCATTTCTAGGACATTTATGTGCAGATGGTACTCGTGAGGTTGCCAAGTGCCTTGGACTGTCCAGCCCAGATAATGCCCCCTCCACCCTATCTGGGAGGTGTCTGTCATCACTGTGTCTACCAGAGGGGGTTGTATGAAAGGTCTGCCCTGAATAACTAATGGGGAGACCATCCACCAAGAAAGGTGTCTTTTGCATGCCTCTATGATCAGGATCATGTGAGACATGGGTAACTCTTGGAAAGACCACTGCATGAAAAGAAGCCACTGAAGAATTCTCATGTGGAAGCGTGCTAGTGGGAGTAGAAGAATGGCAGCTGCCATGGAGCCCAGAGTTTGAAGGACATACCTGACTTGGATCCTTTTGTTCTGCATTAGAATTTGCACTTGTTTATGAATTGTGGGCACTCTTTCTAGTGGTAACCTTGCAAACATATCCCTTGTGTTCAAGTCTGCTCCTATGTAAGTAATAGATTGACAGGGCAACAAGGCAGATTTTTTAAAAATAACTGTAATACCTAGCTGGGTGCAGGATGTGACTGTATAATCCCATGCTTGTAGTAGTTGATGCCTGGTGGTAGCAGTAAGGAGCCAGTCATCTAGATATGGAAACACCTGGAATCCTTGACAACTCAGGTGAGCCATGACCACTGCCATACATTTGGTGAACACCCTGGGTGCTGTGGTGAGACCAAAGGGCAGAGCTCTGAACTGGTAATGACTGTCCCCCACCTGAAAGCAAAGAAATCTCCTGGAGCATCTGTCCATCTTGATATGGTAGTACGCGTCCTGAAGATCCATCGAGCACATCCAATTGTCCTGACCCAGGAAGGGTAGAATGGACTGAAGCATGACCATCCGGAGCTTTGTTCTTTGTACAGATTTGTTTAGTCTGCTGAGATCCAGAATCAGTCTCCAGTCTCCTGTCTTTTTTGGTACCAAAAAGAACCTTGAGTAAGTTCCAGATCTGTGCTGGTCTGCAGGGACTTCCTGGATGGCTCTTTTTTTCTAGCAGTTTTGAAACTTCTATTAATGCTTGCTCCTTTAGATTGGGTGGAACATCTGGAAGGGTCTTCTTTGACTGTAAGAGGGGTTGATGGAAGGGAATTTTGTACCCTCCGGATATAATGGACCGTACCCATTTGTCTTTTGTTAAGTTTTGCCAGGCTTTTGGGTACAGTGAAAGTCTTCCCCTGACTGCCTCCAGAGGTGAGCAGCCAGGCAACCCTTCAGGGATGCTGGAAGGGCTTATTAGAGAAAGATTCTCCATTGCCCTGGTTCTGTGGACCCCCTCAGCCACTAGGGTAGCGTCTATTATTATTGTTTCCCCCTCTGCCTCTTGAGGAAAAATCACTACATGCGTCAGGCAAGGCTCCCTGAGATTTATGGAACCACATTTTCCCACTCTTCTGACCCTTGGGGTAAGGTCTAGAGGGAGTGAAAAAATGGACTCCCATGGCAGAGAGAGTCTTACCTTCTTGCTCACACCTAGTCAACGTGTCTTTCAACTGTGGCCTAAAGAGAAAGGAGCCATTAAAGGGGGTATTGGTGAAGGACACTTGAAAGGGTTCCGCAAAGTGACACAGCCACATCCACGCATGCCTCCTAAGGGCTACACCCGTGCCCACGGCTCTACTCGCTCCATCGGCTGCATAGGAAATGAGTCTCATGGAGGAATTAACTACAGAATTAAGAGTCGCTAGCTGGGAAGCTACTTTGACTTGTGCTCCCTCAGCTGTAGGATCTTGAAGGGTATCTCCAAGCTCTTTAAGGAGATCCCTTTGTAGTCGAGTAAAATGACATAGATAGTTCAGTGACCTCATGGAGAAGGTCGCTGAAGCAAACATTCACTTTCCGTACCTGTCCATCATCCTAGACACCTTCTTAGGGGGATGAACAGATGAAGAGGTCTCCACTAACTCTTTTTTGGTGGTTGCTGCTACCACCATGCCATCAACGGGCACACCTTTAGAAAGGAATTGCTTATCCTGGGGAGCTGTAATAAATTTACCAGGTCTCCTCGGAGTTGGTTCCACTGTGTCCGGAACTGACCAAGCCTTTCGAGCCACTACGGACATAAGTGGGTCGAAAGGCAGAGAAACCCAGGAGGTGGAAGGTCGGGAACTGAAAGCATCCAGGAATACAGACTCATCCTCAGTAGGGGCTAGGGTATTCCAGTTCCCCTTCTGCCTAAGCATTTCCAGGATGTCCGAGAAGGAAACACCTTCAGAGGGGGATCTTGGGGTCCCTTCCGATTCATCTAAGCCTGTATCAGAAGTGACAGACTCAGGGGAGTCAATGTGCTTCCTCTTGCACTTCTTCTTCCAAGGAAGCTCCTCTGAGAGATCAGGTGAGGCCACAGAAGAAGAGGAAACACCCAATGGGGTGTCCTGGAGCATCGGTTCCCTACCTTGGGGTCTGGAGGAGGAGGAGCAGAGGTTGGCACAGACACTACGGGGGATGGAGCCGGTCGGGCTGGTAGTGGAGCTGACTCAGGGGACAGCACAATCAGCATGACCTCAAAGGCATCCCTGCCTCGAGGCAGAGAAAGCTCCAGTTCCGAAGAAATAGGAATCTTTCTCAGTGCTGTGGGGGACGGCTCCAAGGCTGATGTTGGAGCCGAGCTCACCTGCACCAATGCTCCGAGAGGGAGAACAGGGTTGGACAAGGGTCCAATGCCATTCATCTCCTCAAAGCCAATGAGGGAGCCCCAGCATCCAGATCCCTTGATGGAAGGTACCATCGAGGTAATCGGAGCCTACGTCGGAACCGAAGGAGATATAGTTATCGGAGCTGACGGTTCCACTACTCGAACCCCAACGAACTCCGACTCCGGGCTCAATGGAGTTGGAGGAGGAACAGAAAGGGAGGTGGATGGAGCCAATACCTGTTGAGGAGGGCTAGACAACATTTTAGCTAGTGCCTGTGATTTTAGCGACCTACTTACTACTCTCTCCACATCATAATCCGACAGCCTAGAGGATCGGGAGGAGTGTGAAGAGCGGTGGCTATGTGCACTTTGCAATAATGGAGAGCCAGGAGCCGAATGAACTGACTCTAACGAAGGGGACCTCAGCTTTTTATGGCTCTGAAACATCCGATGGAGCTGACGGAGGGGTTGTCTTGTCGGTACCAGCCGGAACCGACATACTCAGTAAATCCTGTACCGGGGTCAGCTCTGAAGGTGGAGCCGACGGTTTAGAGGATTTTGAGGATTTCACTGACTGTGAACTCTTTGCCGGTGAATCCTGAGGTTTTAACAGACCCCTAAGGATCAATTTGTTCTTCCGTTCCTGCAGAACTCTTGGACTAAAGGCATGGCAGAGAGAACAAGAGCCCTGCAGGTGAACAGTGTCCAACAATAAATGCAACTAGTGTGCCCGTCTGTCAGAGACATTTTCTGACAGCATGAGTCACACTTTTTAAATCCAGATACTTTAGCTTATTTAGACATATCAACCACAAAAAAACAAGCAGCAGAAGAGAAGTACAGATAAAAAAAAATTTCTACTCTAGTCAACAACAGACTATGTAAAAATATATAAAACAAACTCCTTTTTTTTTTTTACGATAGCAAAAAAAAAGAGAGGAAAGGAGAGCCTCTAAGTTAAATGGCTTCCTTGGGAAGGGAGTGGGGGAGGGGAGAACTCTCTAACTTAAACGAGTTCTACTAAAAGGGACTAAAAGAGAACAAGGTACACAACAACAAACACTAGTAAATAAAACTAAGAAAATGTAATTTATCTAATAGTTTTATGGAGTATAAGAATATATCTCTACACAAAAAAATTGAAAATACAAGCCTGAGCCAGAAAACAACACACCTTGCAGCTGAAGCAGCAAATGAGATCTGTGTAGCTATCGCTAGGCATCATGGGATAAGGAGTAGCCTTGAGCCAGTAAACAGCTATCGGGCTATTGAAGATGGCCGAGTCAGAGCCGAAGATCAGCTCCGATCCCAAACAGCAAGAATGAAGGCGAGATAGACAACTTAACATCTGTTGTTCAACCCATGAAAGTTCAGCTCACTGCATTTGTCTTGGCAAGTTTCAACTGTCTGGAAAACCACCTATCCAAAGATACATGGAGTTTGTCATACCCATGTTTATTGCATGTTGTCCAATAACCATAGTCACTAGAACCTCCACTCCACATAATAACCGCACTTGTGTTAACTCCCAGTGATGAATGTTGTGTTTCCTTGTTATGCACACTTGAACCTTTATGCTGACCAGCTTTCAATAAGGCTGAAACCTGGGATTTCTCATTCCTGTTATCAGTACTAATAACCCTGTGGTGCACCTCTGTAATCTCTGTCGCTTTACAGTAAGTATTAATTCACTCACCAGAGGGCATTTGACTTGTAGATGGTGAGTGATTGATAAACTGGTCTAATAACCAAATAAGTTGAGTTAAATATCCCCTAGTCTTCATAAAATCCACCTCACCAGGTAAAACTACACTAGGAGAACCGTCATCTCTAACCAAATCCTGGGACTCCATCCTCACAGCAACATACCTACAGTGGGAGTAGTATATATAGCTATGTGTCAGGATTTTCAAGGATATTATATTGGGGAAATAGAGTGCCTCTTAAAAAGAAGGTAAATAATGATAATTTATATGATATTAGGATAACCAATGCTAACAATGCTTTGTTTAGGCATACCCTTCAACATGGTCAACAAAATAAGATAATGTTTAAATTTATGTACAGACCCTACAGGGAGCATGGGAAAGTTTTTTTACAATATAAAGAACTTGACAGGTAGGTTAGGCTAAATGCCACAATATGGCCAGGGCTGAATGATCACATATTTATTGCCACTATACTCAACTTACAGGCAGTTACATTATAGGGGAAGAACATATTGAACAATGGATCTTAGATTTTATATGCACACTTTTAATTTGTGGAGTTTATTGGAAAACCCAGCCACTGGGGATGCACAAGCCAGTGCATTTCTTCATACCAGTCCCAAGCCCAGATAAATGGGGAGGGTTACGTCAGGGAGGGCATCCGGTGTAAAACGTCTGCCAGACAACTTATGCAGACGACAATACAGATTTCCATACCGGATCAGTCGAGGCCTGTTTTAACAATGACCGCCACCAGTACTGTTAGTCAACAGGGTGCTGGCGGAGATTGGGCTACTGTTGGCCAAAGGAGGAGAAGGAGAAGAAGAGGGGGAAGGCATGCCCAAAAGCAGAAAGAGAGGAGGAAGGTTAGGAGTGTAGTAGTGAGGGTAGGAACTTTAAATGTTGGCAGTATGACAGATATAGGGAGAGAGTTGGCTGATATGATGGAGAGAAGGAAGGTTGATATATTGTGTGTGCAAGAGACCAGATGGAAGGGGAGTAAGGCCAGGTATATAGCAGGTGGGTTCAAACTATTCTATCATGGTGTGAATGAGAGGAGAAATGGAGTAGGTATTATCTTGAAGGAACAGTATGCCAAGAGTGTTTTGGAGGTGAAAAGAGTGTCGGATAGAGTGATGGTTATGAAGCTGGAAATTGATGGTATAATGATGAATGTTGCTAGTGCATACACTCCGCAAGTTGGGTGTGCAATGGATGAGAAAGAAAAATTTTGGAGTGAGTTGGATGAAGTGGTGGTGAGTGTACCCAAGGGTGAGAGACTGGTGATTGGAGTGGATTTCAATGGGCATGTTGGTGAAGGGAACAGAGGGGATGAGGAAGTGATAGGCAGGTATGGTGTTAAGGAGAGGAATGCAGAAGGTCAGATGGTAGTGGATTTTGCAAAAAGGATAGACATGGCTGTGGTGAATACGTATTTTAAGAAGAGGGAGGAGCATAGGGTGACATACAAGAGTGGAGGATGATGCACACAGGTGGATTATATCCTATGCAGGAGGGCCAGTCTGAAGGAGATTGGAGACTGTAAAGTGGTGAAAGGAGAAAGTGTAGTTAGGCAGCATAGAATGGTGGTCTGTAGGATGATGGTGATCAAGAAGAGGAGGACAAGTGTGAGAGCAGTGCCAAGGATCAAATTGTGGAAGTTGAAAAAGGGTGATTGAGAGGTGGAGTTCAGGGAAGAGTTAAAACAGGCACTGGGGGGCAGTGAAGAGTTACCGAATAGCTGGGTAACTACAACAGAGATGGTAAATGAGACAGCTAGAAAGGTGCTTTGTGTAACATCTGGACAGAGGAAGGAGGACAAGGAGACCTGGTGGTGGAATAAGGAAGTACAGGAGAGTATACAGAGGAAGAGGCTGGCAAAGAAGAAGTGGGATTGTCAGAGAAATTAAGAAAGTAGACAGGAGTATAAGGAGATGAGGAGCATGGCAAAGAGAGAGGTGGTGAAGGCTAAGGATAAGGCATATGGAGAATTGTATGAAAGCTTGGACATTAAAGAGGGAGAAAAGAACCTGTACTGAGTGGCTAGACAGAGGGACCGAGCTGGGAAAGATGTGTAGTAGGTAAGGGTGATAAAGGATAGTGAGGGAAATGTACTCAAGTGAGGAGAGTGTGTTGAGGAGATGGAAAGAGTACTTTGAGGGGCTGATGAATGAAGAAAATGAGAGAGAGAGAGAGAGAAGGTTGGATAATGTGGGGACAGTGAATCAAGATGTGAAATAGATTAGCAAGGAGGAAGTATGGACAGCTAAGAAGAGGATGAAGAATGGAAAGGCTGTTGGTCCAGATGACATACCAGTGGAAGCATGGAGGTGCTTAGGAGAAATGGCAGTGGAGTTCTTAACCAGATTGTTTACTGAAATCTTGGAAAGTCAGAGGATAACTGAGGAGTGGAGGGAAAAGTATTTTGGTACCTATTTTTAAGAATAAGGGTGATGTGCAGAGTTGTAGTAACTACAGAGGGATAAAACTGATCAGTCGCAGTTTGAAATTATGGGAAAGAGTAGAGGAAGCTAGGTTAAGATGGGAGGTGATGATTAGCGATCATTAGTATGATTTCCTGTCGCAAAAGAGCACTACAGGTGCGATGTTTGCTCTGAGATTGTTGATGGAGAAATATAGGGAAGGTCAAAAGGAGTTGCATTGTGTCTTTGTGGACTTGGAGAAAGCATATGATAGGGTGCCTAGAGAGGAGTTGTGGTATTGTATGAGGAAGTCAGGAGTGGCAGAGAAGTATGTAAGAGTGGTACAGGATATGTACGAGGGTAGTGTGACAGTGGTGAAGTCTTCAGTGGGAGTGACAGATCCGTTTAAGGTGGAGGTGGGATTACATCAAGGATCAGCTCTGTGCCCTTTCTTGTTTGCAATGGTGATGGACAGGTTGACTGATGAGATCATACAGGAGGCCCCATGGACTATGATGTTTGCAGATGACATTGTGATCTTTAGTGAGAGTAGGGACCAGGTTGAGGAGACCCTGAAGAGGTGGAGGTATGCTCTAGAGAGGAGAGGAATGATGGTCAGCAGGACTAAGACAGAATATGTGTGTGAGAGGGAGGATAGAGGAATGGTGAGGATGCAGGGAGTAGAGCTGGTGAATGTGGATAAGTTTAAGTACTTGGGATCAACAGTTCAGAGTAATGGTGAGTGTGGAAGAGAGGTGAAGAAGAGAGTACAGGCAGGGTGGAATGAGTGGAGAAGAGTGTCAGGGGTGATTTTTCACAGACGGGTACCAGTAGAGTGAAAGGGAAGGTCTACAAGAGGGTAGTGAGACCAGCTATGTTGTATGGGTTGAAGACAGTGGCAATGACAAAAAAGCAGAAGTCAGAGCTGGAAGTGGCAGAGTTAAAGATGTTAAGATTTGCACTGGGTGTGACAAGGATGGACAGGATTAGGAATCAGTATATTACAGGGTCAACTCAGATTGGACGTTTTGGAGACAAAGTCAGAGAGGTGAGATTGCATTGGTTTGGACATGTGCTGAGGAGGGATGATGGGTATATTGGGAAAAGGATGCTAAGGATGGAGCTGCCAGGTAAGAGGAAAAGAGGAAGGCCTAAGATAAGGTTCATGGGCGTGGTGAGAGAGGACATGCAGGTGGTTGGTGTGACACAGCAATATGCAGAGGACAGGAAGAAATGGAAACAATGATCCGCTGTGGCAACCCCTAATGGGAACAGCTGAAAGAGAAGAAGAAGAGAAGAAGATTGGGTGTTTAAATAATATTAGTAAAAGTGTTTTTTTTTTTTTGTATTTTGGTTTTGACACTGAAGAAAATTGCACTGTTTTTAAATTATATTAGGGTAAATAACATCCTGAGAATGTCTTGCTTTTTATTTTTTCCAAAAACTGAATGAATGAATTACATTTTAAAGCAGGTATTTTTTAAAAGAGGAACTATTAATCTTGCCATGAGTTTTTTTTAATGAGAATTATGATTGGGTGGAGTTTTTTTTTTTTTTTTTTTTTTTGTAAATCTGGAAACATTTGATATATAACTCTTGCTCTGATGAAATCCTGTGATATGGTATGAAAGTGTGTTTAGCTCAAGTTGTCTTGTTGCTGTTTTTGGAATAAAGCTAATTAACTGGGTGGCTACAAATTTCTATGTCTTCATTTTTGCAGCCTTGGTATATTGGTGTGTTTTTTATTAGTTACTGTGCAATATACACTTGCAATTTTTCTTGTTTGAGGACTTAACTTGTCTCAGTTCCTGCTTTGCTGTAGTTCTTACCAGAATTTTACCTGTGTATGCTGTATTTTACAACTTTTGCTATCATGCTCCTTGATTATTATTTTTTTTAATTTGATCATTATTATTAGCTTTGTGACACTTTACTTGTTTGCCTTGTTGTGGTTTCCAACTTTGTAAGTGCTTACAAATCCTGTGGTGACATCAAGGTTGCCTGCACAGTCTGGATTATGGGATTACTCCCATATCAATTCCTTTGGCAGGTCCCTGGCACCATTACTGCATCACTTGGGTTAACTTTCCACACCACTTTTCTAATGGTATACAGGGTTTCACTTTCTCACAGCAGCAGACATCTCGGATCTATACTCCTGTGCCTTTTCTCAGGATTCTGTACGCCAATGCAAGCCCAATTTGCAACAAAGCTGAGAATAGTTCTGATATACTGTAAGAAACTGATCTTACATTTATTACTGATACATTTCTAGATAAGACCTTTGGCCTTTATATGGCCTCTGACATTCCACCAACATATACTGTTTTGTAGTGCCCTGGGGGTTTGGATGGGGGGTGTCCATCTGCAGTTGTCTTGGACTACAGCTGATGCAGGTTGACTCTAGAGAGACCAAATGTTTTGAACATCCTATTAGCAGGAACAAGTTGCAGGTTTTTCTTTGTCTGCTGTATACTCAGTTTTGCAAGGACATTCCGATATTAGTTTACTGATTCATTTCGGTCCTTGGTCATGAATGTTTGTTAGTGATTGCTGACTTTAACTTCTAGGTCAAGGATGACTCAGTGACTCTTGCCCAAGAATTTAGATATATTTTGAAAGGCTTTGGGTTTGCTCAGGTTTTACCTCTGCAAAACACAGATTAGGCCATACTTTACACTTAGTCTTTCTATTGGAGATGAAGGCTTTAGACTTGGTAATTGGAGATGAAGGCTTTAGACTTGGTAATTGAGACAGTTTCTTAGTCTGACCACTTCCTAGTTTACTTTGAACTGGAACTACCATACTGTAGTCCCATTCAGTCTTGAACTGATGTTAATCTATCCCATTAACCATATTATTGCAGAGTTTTTTTTTTTAATCACTGAGTCTAGATGCATTCATTAGAGAATATAATAGCTCTCTTTCAATGGCTTTAGATTTTCTTGCCCCTGGTCATGGTTGCCCTATCTCCATTACAAGGTGTGGACCTGGGTTTAATAGTGAACTCCAATTCCTATGAAGCAAAGGGTGCAATGTGACTGGAGGGCCAGTAGCATTGGGTAGGTCTTGTTTTTTTTACTTTTAGTCCACTTTGTTTTTTCTGCCTAAAGGAATACCACTTTGTTTTTTTAGTCTGTGGAGTGATTAGTTTTATCATCTAGAGATCACTCCTTAAAATCAACCTTTGTGGCATCATATCACTCAGCTGTGGTTTCATGTCAGAGGGCATTATCTGCTGTAGAATGTGATTCTATTGATCATTTCTTCCATGATAAGGCTGTAGCAATCTGATCTGCTCTTTCACTACTGGAGTCAATGGGCACTGCTTTAATGCCAGCCTGATAGTTCTCGCTATTCAGATGGAGTTTGCCATTCCTGATTACACTAAGTCCATGACTATTACCTCTAGATTATTTGTGACAACCTGCACATTGGATCATTGTCTATCAAGACTGGTTAAGAATAGCACTGATATTCTGAGACTTTAGATTATTCAGCTAATGGTTATGTCTTTGAGATCAGTGCCTTTTCCAACTCCCTTGAGAGATGCCTTTGTTAGCCATACCTTTAAGAAATCAACTCAAGATCCTAACATTTTTGATAACTACTGCTCAATCCCTAAACTTTTCTTTTGGAAAAGTTATTAAGAAGATTGTCTTTCAGCAGCTTCAGGCTCACCTTATAACATATGGACCCATGGATCCTTTTCAATATGAGTTTTGTCCTTGTCATAGTACACAGACTGCTCTCTTTGCACTAATCTCTTTATGGACAGTGACCATAGGTACCACAGTTGTTTTCATCCTATCTCACTGGCCATTCTCAGAAGGTCTGTGTCAGATTAAATTCATCTCTTCCTTGTCCCTTAGAGTGGAGTACCACAGGGCTCTATCTCAGACCCACTGCTGTACAATGTTTATATGCTTCCATGACAAGATCTTACTACTAGTGAAAGGGGAATAGCATATAACAGTTTTGCAGAAGATGCTGAAATGGATGTCTCCTTTTTCCCAAGATAAAATTGCAAGTGAGTTTTCTCAAGCAGATGATCTGAAAGGAATCCATTCTTAGCTTTTGCATAATCATCTCAAACTGAAAACCTTCAAAACTGAGGCCATGTAGGGCTCATGCTACCTTGGGGAATTGCTGTCCTCCCCAAATTCCCAGTTTCATATTATATGATGAACATAATCTGGAATTTAATGAAAGAGGGAGTAATCTTAGTGTTATCATGAATCACAGGTTGACACTCCAGGACCAGGTATTAACAGTTGTGAAGTGATCATGTTTCCATTTACACACAGCATTTCTAAGATAATGCACTTCCGGACTCAAGCTGACATCTCAGTAGTTTTTCATGCCTTAGTCTCTTCTAGACTGGGTTATTGTAAAGCCCTTCACCAGGGACTTTCCAACACTGAACTGGATCATCTTTATGTGGTACAGAACTCTTCAGCAAGATTACTCACAGGTACAAGTTGTTAACAAAATATTACTCTGGTTCTGCACAGCTTTCATTGATTGCAAGTTCATTTGAGTTATTTATAAGATTCTAGTGCTGGTTTATTTGTCCATGCATGACTAAGGTCCCAGTTATCTTAAAGAGTTGGTGATGCCATAAACCTCTTTGGTTACTAGTTGCTCCACAGGCACATTTAAAGAATTCCAGTGTCTTTGCTTGTGCATTCCAAGCACTGTACCTGTGGAACTTACTTCCTGAGTTGTTTTAGGAGTGTCAGTACTTAGCTTGGCTTCTACAGGTCACTTGATATGCACTTTTGGGGGGATTGCCTATGACAGTGTGACATCATTAGTAAAAATCTATGAATATACTTTATTGTTGCTAAATCATACTCTTTTATGCCTTTATCACGTCTTTTTTTTTATTATGTTTTACTGATAAAGTTGAAGGAGGTTTTCGAGGTCATTCACTGGAAATTCTAGCTTGGCTGGAGTTTTCATTTAGTTTTTTCTGATTGAAGTGTGACCTTCTAACTCTTTGTTTTAATTTGTTATTTGGGATATTTTGCAGTCACCCTAATGATAATGGACATCAGCTGTATATAACAACCCTGTGTTTCTTATGCTTAGTCAAACACTATGCTTATGCTATGCTGATGAAGTCATAACAAGGCCGAAATATGCATATCCATGGCTAGTGGGGTTTGGCTTTATTGGCCTGATACTGTCCATTAAAACAACTTCAAATGTAAAAGTCATGGGCAATCAGAATCGCCATATAGCTGAAACACCTGATGTTCATAAGAGTCATGTGCATATATCCCATGTGCCTCTGTTACAGGAGGTTTTGGAGGTCACTCATTGGAAATTCTAGCTTGGCTGGAGTTTTCATTTAGTTTTTTCTGATTGTTTTTTCAGTGTGACCTTCTAACTCTTTGTTTTCATTTGTTTTTAAGTATTTGTACTTTAGTGCTTCAGTGGTTCTCAGTGGATTTTACTTCTACTTCTCTGTGTTTATATTTTCACTGGATTTATCACTGGTATGCACAGTATTTTATCTCGGATGGAAGAGGTAGCGTGTGATAAGAGACCCAAGTGAGGAAGCTGCTCTGCCAATTATTTGACATTATGGCTTGTTCATATTTTATTCCAGAAATATACTATCTCTGAAAATTTCTTACACAATGAGATTTTATATACACTAAGACATGGTAGCTATTAAGGTTTGCCTTTATTTGTGAACTTATGCCCCTTTGTCACTATATAACTCAGTAGCAAACAATTTAGTTTAATAAATAATGAATCACATGGAACAGTTATGGTGGAGCCTACTACCTAATGTTGTGGTCCATTTTGGATTTCTTGGTTTATAATTTGCAAGCCTAAATTGTTCTTTGTCTTTTGCTCTTGTGTTACTGACATTTGGTTTAATTGGTTGTTTTACTTTTTTCTTGTAATTTAAAAAAAAAAAGTTTTTGGTTATGGCTGATTCCCAAACAATTTTTTTTACATTTGTTCATTACAAAAGGATTAACTGTGTAGATCAAAGCATGTGTGTGTTCCTTTAAGATGCATTTTCAGATGTAGCACGTGCATATAAAGAATGATCACGTGGAGGCAGCAGTGCCATTTTGAGAAAACAGCCAGAGTGTTAACATGTATGACTGTAGTAGTCAGTTTGTTTATTTATTTAAGTTTATTTATGTTTAAGTTACAAAGTCTCATTTCTGATGTTTCTGTGTAATAAAGCTGCTTGAACTGAACCCATGGATGTTCATCTGTTTTATCTTGACCAGACAAGAGACAAACTGTATCTGAATTGTGTGAAGAGCTGAGATATAACATTTTTATTTAAGAGTAGCAAAGTAAGTTAAGGTATAATATGCTAGGACAGTTTTAGATGTTTCTTTGCCTTGTCCATCCTGTCCCTGTTGAGTTTCACTTCCATTACTTATTCTTTAGTAACTTTAACTATAGAAGTTTCTTTCAGTTTTACATCATCTCCTAGTCCTAGTCAGCCACTCAAGATCATATTGAGAAGGCACTACAAACAAAGTGATAAGACTTCACAAACCATTCCTTTTACAAATCTCATCTCAGTTGGTGCACACTGCAGTACCTACACAATAACTCCACTTCCCTTTTTTTGAAGTATGACGATCTCCAGTTTGGTGTGTATATATATATATATATATATATATATATATATATATATGTGTGTGTGTGTGTGTGTGTGTGTGTGTGTGTGTGTGTGTGTGCATATATATATATATATATATATATGGGTCCCCTTCGGTAAATCAAACTTTTACAAGTTCGAACCTCATATGGCCGAGACCATATGTTCGAACTTGTAAAAGTATGATCAGACTGAATGGAGATCTCTATACAGTGCTGAACATGAAGATTTCCCTTTTCTGCAATGTAGTGCGATCTTGGAGTTGGTATATTTAAGTAGGGGGGTGTGGGTGGTGCAAGGGGACATAGCCCCCTGCTGCAGACATTTAGTTTTGTTTTTTTGTTGTTTTTTTTTTTTCTTCATTGTTCGAACTTTTACAAGTTCGAACATATGGTCTCAGCCATATGTGGTTCAAACTTGTAAAAGGTTGCTCTACTGAAGTAGATCCATATATACATATATATTTATATATATATATGTGTATATATATATATATATATATATATATATATATATATATATATATATATATATATATATATAAGTTTTGGGGGCCAAGCCCACACATGAGGAGGTGCATGGGACAACAATGTTTGACATTTGCTGTTCTCTTGTGTTTTTGGACTTTTCTTGAAATTTCAAGGCTTACACATTGGAGTCTTGGAGCTACAATAGGAAACTATGCACATTTCTGAACAGGTTTTTATTAAGGCTACAGGTAGCACATGAAATGTCTAATGAAAAGCAAATGAAAAGAGCAGGCTGTCTCTAGTAAAGTGGACAGATATCTGTACATGACACCATTAAGCTGGTTAAATTGATTTAAAGCCTAGAGTCCTTGTCATGTTGTGCAGGATATGGCATACAATGATTGAGAATAGAGTCAGGACATGGATGGATAGCACAACAAAGGGCAGTGGTGTTCAGTGCTTAGTGCAGAACTTTATCTTGTATAAAGATAGAGAAGTTACTAATGTCATGACAGTGGGCATCATTGTACAACAAAATCTATGTAAAAATATGACTTAGTGCTGATCTGTTCTGTCAAGTCTACCACAACCAGCTCCAGCACTGATAATCACATGCTCAAGCCTCAGCTAAAGTTGATAAAGTTGGTGGTGATTGTGCTGGCATTTATCTACAATGTTCAAAGTAGTGTATTGCAACACAGTAAGAAGTGCAGAAACAGACTTGTAAAGATGCCTACTTAATAATCCAAATGCCTTTAATAAGTGACAATTCCACCCGAAATTCACAAGTAGCACAAAACACCAATTCCACACGAAATTCACAAGTAGCACAAAAAAACTAAATGCTTAACTTAATTTCCTGCATTTTTCATCTCGTTTGAACTGACTTCATCAGAAGAATAAATATCTTGTTAACAATCATTCCTTTTATACTAATAAATGTAACTTCCCTTAGTTATGTATTCTACTTCTTAAAAACAGTATATAAAAATACAATAATGGTAATAATAAAAAACAATAATGAAAATGTTAAAAAGTTGTTTGGCTTTATCTGATTTGCTAAATTATAAAAATGTCAAATGTTAACTTATGTGGGCATAAAATCTCGGGTAACATTAGGGAGAATAGTGACAAAAGTATTTCTGAGGTTGAAACAAAGCAAAATATAGGATATTTAATTTTACCTTCCTGCTTCTGTATTAATGTTTATTTTTTTCTTTTACATTCAAAATGAACAGCTCTGAAGAATGTTGTCATCTATTTGTTTTTGCTAATTTTATGTTTCAAATTTCATAGTATATTGCTGAAAGTTTTTTTTTCAGAAATGCAGCATTTTATTATATTTAAATATAAATACACACAACTCACATTTTCTCATAACCAGCACTGTAAGGTGAAGAAATGCTTTCCCACATAGGAACCACATTGAAAATAACTTGATGATATTTTCTAAGTTGCAATAAACTACGCAGTTATTGCAGTCAGTTGACATATATATACTGAATGAAATTAAAGGCTCAGCTTGCTTTGTATTGTCCAAAATGATGTGTATCAGTAGGAAAGAAACATATTTCTTTTCTTTTTCATTACATTTTATGCGGTTTACGCTGTAGACCTGCTAGTTGCAGGATATTAAATCTAAGATTATGTTTGATCTGTAAGTATACAAATTAATTTGACTGTGCTGTAAAAGACAAGTTATTAAACAATGATAAGTCAAATGGAACTATATGAAGATAGCAAAGACTCAATAAAAGTTCACTTGTCATACAAGTACTTGATATGGTGTTGTCTTAGTTTTTTTCATTCTTCTTGGCACAAGTGTTTACTCTGAGGATACTTTTTAAAATTCAGTCACTGTGTATTGCAACTATTTGTGTAACATTATATCCCAGAAGTCGGAGCTCATCATTCCATGGTACTTACTATTAACTGCTTTATATAAAAAGTGTAGCAGAGATGATTTATTACACAGTTAAGTATAGCCAGAGTAACAGAGAGAATACATGTGAATATAGTCTTGTAGCGAAACAAGCTGTAGTGAAAAGGAAAACATTATACAAACACTGGCAATAAGATTTTTGCACAGACTGCTCTAATTTTCTATGACATAATAACAAAAAATTTCATTTCAGTCATTACAAAGGTAAAACAAAATCTTAATTATTCTGCATAATCTTCTTTTTTACTAGTCAGTTTCTGAGAAATATACAAAAATCCCAGTGTGGAAGAATGAAAGTTCCACACAACAGCTCAAACATTTAAAAAAAAATAGATTGTTTATCTGTGTTATATATGCCACACTGATAACCTGCCATGATGTAATGTGTTTTAGCAGCATCAGCATTTGCATATTAGTATGATGTATTATGGAACTAACAAGAGTTACCCTCTACAAAACACTGAAAAGGATTTACAAATTGCATGGTAATTAGGTGACCATTTTTTGATCTATGCATATGCGATTTGGGTATGTTTCACTACAGAAGACCTGTTTTACTGTTATTGACAGTACTGTTAGGATAATTAGCTCAGTTAATATAAAGCAGAGAGTCTAATAACACACATGTATTCCAATATGTCATTTAGTACAGGTAGTTGTGTGCATGGTACACTATCTGGTTAACAATGGCTTTATCAAAGTCTTACATCCAGTCTTCATATTCTGAGGTACATTATCAGTTTGTCTCACAAAAAGAGATTAAAAGTATGTATATAAACTAAAAAATGTAACAAGTGGTAAAAACATGATAATTAAAATATGTTAGGTTATTTACTTATTGATACTCAAAACTGAGGCTACAGATTTTTTCCAGGCTGCCTTTTTTTCTGTAGCATTATGCCAAATGCCTTGCATATATGTAGATTAACTTCACAGACTCTGACTTATTTAGGAATAAAAGAAATATTTTAGATTCAAGTCCACATCTCAATTTATAAAGAAAAAAATTGCCTATCTAGCATTTCAAACCAGTTTTACTTCTACTGTCCAAAATGCTTATCGTGTCTCTTACTATAGATACACAGACTTGCACACACAAACACACTTATAGATATAGATATACATATAAATAGATAGATACTCACTCACACAATCTAGACATTAGCTAATAGAGATTATTTTTCTGTGTTCTGGCGCATCTTTTTATAGTAGATAATTTCTTAACCAATAATTAGTTTAAAGCATTCTCTCTCTACCCTGATGATGTATGCCCAGTAAACTTCCTGTCTTCTCGTTTATCTATCCAAAAATTTACCATTTCCAGTTCAGCAATATGAGTGCAAATTCCTATCTGTTTGTGTACCAAATGTATAGAGGGTTGAAACCCTGGTTACTTCTCAGTAACCTGATATGAACCAGCAGCTCAAAAGCTTAACCTCGCTATGAAGAAGGATGGGTGGGCCCTTACTTGGGGTATGGATTGATTGACCCAGACAAACACACCGCCATTACCGTTTGCAGAGGAGATGGTGACTCAGAGGGTACTCTTTGGGGTATTATGCTCATCAAGTCATAAATGGCTTTTAGATTTCATAGTGAGGATAGAGAAGCATGCATTCACAAAGGATGGTCATAGTGGGCCATAGTAATGATGCATATCACTTAATCCCCAGCTCAGTAGGTGGGGTTATAGTATTCAAAATTCTCTCATTTCCAGGATAATGGTGAGAGCCAAAGCACCCCCATAACTTCCAGAATGACAGCCCTCTTCTGACAGTTCTCTCTTTTACTCCAAGTGAAATGATTGAAGAAACGCTTGATTGCCAGAAGGTAAGGGAAAGTAGCCTAAAAACATAAATGTCTTTTAAAGTTGTCTGGCATGAATTTTCTGATCTGAAACAATGCTGTTTTAGACACTGGAAACATTTGAATATATTTGGCCTACAGGCTAAAATTTAGAAGGGCATCCAAACCACTTAACAGCTGTACCCATACCAAATATCACATCAAGACAACAAGAAATATTCAATACTTAAAGCCATAACAGGCCATCTTCATAAAGTTCTAGTTAAAACATGACAGCCAGCTGAGACTGACTTGCCACCTTCCATTCCAATGGACAATAATATATGCATGCTAATAAGGAATCCCACGTCAACATGACATGGCAGGCTACATTATGTAAAAAAATGAGAAAATTGGGAGCCTGATGTTGTACTACCTGATAGCACTGACAGGAATTTTCATAGTAATTTCCATGAATAATCAGCACTGGGAATGAAGGTGTGTGAATATCCAAGCTTATAAATCCAGTTATATTGTTGAATGATGTTAAGAGCAACCATTTCTAAAGTGATAATAAAGAGAACCATATAGCTCATGTATTATTTGTGATACAAGATGATAAATAATGGAGACAGCTGCAGTATTTTTTCTTCATAAATGCATTCTTTGAATTGTAACATTATATTTTGGCTTACTGCACTTGTGGGAGGATTGTGTACGTACTTCTATGAAGCAATTGTGTACGTACTTCTATGAAGCAATGGCCTTTAGGCAAAAAAGAATCACCTTTTCATGAATTTATGTGTGTGTCTATTTGTATATTTGTGTGTGTGTGTGTGTGTGTGTGTGTGTGTGTGTGTGTGTGTGTGTGTGTGTGTGTGTGTGTGTGTGTGTGTGTGTATTGCTTGATCATGAAATTTTGAGCAGTGTTGCTTTGTTCTTGTTTTGTCAACAAGTTTTACACACTATATATTATTTTGATATATAAGGGCTCAAAGGCTTGTCATTTCATTTTGCCAGAGGTGACTAGTAGAAGAAGGGTGATCATTATTTAGTTCCTTTAGAATTATCCCAATTTCACAGAACTGGAGCAAGATCAGAGTAAGAGTATATACATAAGGAAGTGTGAGGAGTGCAAATTTCCAATACACATGGTACAAGGGTGGAGGTGGGCATTCAGTTCTGGAATATTACATTATTGGCAATGTACAGTACAGATTTGCAGAGATGTGTATACTTGAGATAATCAAATGCATAGAAAAATCTCTTAACTACAGTGTTTATTTTTTTCCTCAGCAATTTTTTTACTGAATTTTCAATCAAATATTAACAACCAAAGCAATTTCATACATGAAATGAACAATGAAGAAATCAACTATTTACAACTATATACAATCATCCATGACAAATCTTTGATATGACCTATAAGCACTGTTAATATTTATATTTATCTAATAACACCTGCAATTTTTGCCAGGCTAATTTTTTATGAGTTATATTAGATGTTTTAATATAATTGGTTTGCATTTTTTTTACAAACACATTTAGCTAGTCTTATGTATTTGCCAAATAAAAGATTTTGCTTATTCTTCCAGTTCAGTGTTATTATTTTTCTAGCAATGGCCAAGACTGACCAGAGAAGAAGTATCTGATGTTTAGGGATTACATTTGGAGTTAGGACATTAAATAATACCAAAGAGTCAGTACTTTGACAGTTGTCTGTCCACAAAGCCTTTAAAAAATGTCTAAAATCATTCCAAAACTGTAAAAGAACTCTAAACTCGAACACATGAACCCAATTAGCTTCCAATGTTTCATCTCATCTCCAACATTTCATTTCTTTACATTTAGAAATAATAGCAATCTTTTGAGGGGTAAAGAAAGTTCTATGAATAAACTTCTAAGTAAACAATTTCCAATATAGCGAAGATGTTGTATTATTCACAGACTTTAACAATTGTTTCCTATTATATATTGACAAGGGTTCTTTATTAACCTTCTTAGAGTAATCCCAAAAAGCTAAGTCAAAAGGTATAAACTCATCACATAAGATTTTGTATATGCAATTTGTGTTCAATGTCCATTGAGTTGTAACACATAAAAAGCTACAGTAATCTTGGTATATAGCCTGTTTCTGAATTAATTGATACTCTCACTTTACATTCAATAAATTGCCATAAAGATTATAGGAATAGCCAATTATCTTGTCTAACATTAGGTCTGGCCAAAAGAAAATTTGCTGATTGCATTTTATTTTTGTCTAAGAACTGGTACCAAAACATTAAACCATTTTCCTTAAGATTTAACATTTTACTTATACTGAAAAACTCTAAACAGTCTGGAGTGTAAGCAATGAGAAATATAAGAAAGAATGCTTGTTTAAGACTGTAATTACTTTCTATTATACTTTTAAAAGTACAAAAAATGTGATTTATAGCATAGGCACAATGGGTAAATTTCTTATTATATAAACAATAATCATTTATTATCCAATATATTTTACTAATGCCTAATGAAGTGTTTATTTGTGTTTCAATACTACTGTTAGAAGTTATATGAATTTCACGCAACTGTTTCCAATCTGAGCCATAAAAAGAGGTTAGCCAGTGTAATATTATATTAATAATAAAAGATTTTGAATACAATTCAATGTTAGGAAATCCAATCACGCTACTACCCCAAGCTCTAACATGCCACTTATAAGCTACACTTGGTTTGTGGGGAAACCAAAAGAACTTAAGTAATAAGGAATTTATTTCTTGAAGAATTTACTAGGGGGAGATACAATTATGGATTGTGTATAAAATAACAGTTTTGGTAAAATGATCATTTTTATCAATTTGAGTCTATCTTCCATAGTGAAAAACATTTTATTCCAGTTGTTAGTTAATTTAGTGATTGTGTTTAATAAATTAGTATAATTTAATAGGACATTCTCTTTCCAGGTAGATTTTATGCTGACTCCTAAGTATTGCAATGTGTTATTTTCCCCAATTAAAAATGTTATATTTGTGTATGTTTTTATTAATTTTCTTATTAATTAAAAGTGTTTCAGTTTTATTTTGATTGAATTTTAGACCAGAGATTCTTTCAAAAAAAAAAAAACTGATTGCTTCTGTAACATATTGTATATAATAATCTATGTCTCTGCTTGCTACAAGAATGTTGTCTGCAAACAATTGGATTTTTTGGCAATGTTTACTATTTACAAAAAATCCTTTTATATTCATATTTTTTTCTTAGGTATGTGGTGAAGGGTTAAATTGACAAAGCAAACAATAAAGGTGACAGAGGGCAACCTTGATTTGTGCCCTTTAAAATTTAAAATTATGAAGATAAACATGACCTGATTTTAACTTATGCTTGAGAATCATTATATAATATTAGTATTAAATTAGCAATATCTGGAGAGAAGTTGTATCCTTTAAAATTGTTTTTGTAGGTAAGACAAGCTTATAGAGTCAAACGTTTTGTCAATATCTAAACTTATAATAGTAAGCTGTTCTTGATCTTATTTGCAATATCAGTCAGGTAGAACAGTTTAATAATATTATCATGAACGTTCCTATGCAGTATAAAACCTGTTTGATCATAGTCTATGAAACTAGGCAGTATATTGTTTAATCTGTTAGCTAAAATGGACATAAGGATTTTATAATCAATATTTAGTAAAGATATGGGTCTATAAGATGAACACGACTGCAAATCTTTACCTTGATTTAATATAGGGAAAATAGAATATTTCCAAGAAGGGGGGTCATTTATTCCTCTTTGACCACAGAAAAAAATGTTTAATAAGATTTTAAGTATTGAGTCTGTGAAAAATTTATACATTTCTGTGATTATCCCATCTAATCCCGCAGCTTTGTTATTTTTTAAACTTTTAATTTGATGTTTTAATTCTTTTAGAGTTATTGGCTTATCTAGAAGTTTATTTTGCTGTTTTGACAACTTATATCCAAGGAGTGGCGTATGGCAACTGTGGTCCCACTCCACAAGTGCCTCTATGGACCCTGGTAATTACCACCCCATAAGCTTAACAAGTCTAGTCTGCAAAGCTATGGAGAGGATCATAATGGAGCTCATAAACAAAGATATAGGGGACTTGCAGACATTGGACCCGACCCAGTTTGGCTTCGTCAAGGGCAGATCATGCCTTTTGAACTTGGTTGACTTCTTCGAAACAGTCACCAAGGGCCACTGATGAGGGAAAGGCAGTCCATACAGCCTACCTTGACCTTGCAAAGGCTTTCGACACAATACCCCACTCGGGTATTGTAGAAAAACTTACTAGCTTAAATGTAAACCCATATGTCACAAGATGGGTTGCAAACTGGCTTAAGGACAGAACCCACAGGGTTAGAGTTGCTGGCGCTATGTCAGACTCCAAGCCGGTCACAAGTGGTGTCCCACAGGGATCGGTCCTTGGCCCCCTATTGTTCGGTATCTACTTCTCAGAAGTACAGGCCAACATGGAAGGACTTTGGCTGACAAAGTTTGCAGACGACTGCAAACTGGGCGCCATAGTGGAAAGTGCATCTGACACGGATATCCTTCAGAAGGGACTCACGGAAACAGATAGCTGGTGCCAGAGCCATGGCCTGAAGTTAAACGCCAAAAAATGTATAGTCATACCCTTCGGGAAAAACAAGGTAATCCCAAGCTACCATATAGGTGGCAATCCACTAAGCACAGAAGAGGTTATCAGGGACCTGGGGACCCAGGTTGACAGTGGCCTTTCTTTTGACACTCACGTTGCTAAAGTGGTTAGAAAGACCTTCTACATTGCCCACCTGATCATGAAGGGATTCACATCCAGATCTAGTGAGGTCATTGTTCCCGTGTACTCTTCACTTATCAGACCAATGATCGAGTACAATGCCCCATTCGGGATGTATCTCACCCGACATCTGCAGCAATTGGAGAGACCCCAAAAGTTCCTCACCTAAAGGATAAAGGGACTCCAAAATCTGTCATATGCTGCCAGATTGAAGAAACTCCAGCTCTATTCAGTCGTATACCGTCTGCTCAGAGGTGACATGTGCCTGACATACAAGGCCATGTCCAACCCGGAATTAATGGACATGCTCCACCTCAAAAAATCCAAATCCACCAAAACCACTAGAGAAAGCGACTTAAACCTTAGCATGGATATAAATAGGATGTGCTGGAGGGATAGATTTATCACTCAGAGACTCCCTATGCTGTGGAATAAAATCCCGGTCCATGTGAGGCAGAGCATCTCGCTGGCTCTGTTCAAGGGAAATCTTGACCTGTGGATGGGAGATCGTAGGTTTACCCCGGGAATCATCTCTGTGTAACTGCTGGACAGAGGCACAACAAACTAATGGGTACAGTATTTAAGGGGTGGCGTAAGCCACAAAACTTTGGGCTAGGCTTATAAATGCCTTAGGGCAGATAGCCTAGTATAAACCTATGAACCTATATGTTATACTGTTTTGCAGAAATTTATCTATTGTAGTGTCTTTCTCTAGAAAATAAGTTCTATCCTTAATTGATTTATAATATAATTTGAAGGCCTCCAATATACCTTTTAAATCAGTTGTTTTTTTTCATGAAATTATTAACAACGTATTTAATTTCATTAATACGGTATAAGTTATTCATTTTCTTGGATTTATTAGCCAACCTATGAATAAGTCTAGGATTTACACAGTAAGACTGTAGCTTTAGTTTTTTAAGGTTTATAGCAACTTTGTGATTTAATATTTCTAAGCATTTTTTATTTAAATTTAATAATTCTGTATGTGCAACTCTATCATTGGGTCTTAAGTTTGATTTTAATTTATCTATTTTAATTTGTAAGTCTAATAATTCTCTATCCCATTCTTTTCTTTTTAAAAGATACCAATTTGTAATTCTACCATACAAATGAGATTTTAAAGCATCCCATAGTATGATGTTACCTCACCAATATTATTAATCTCTACAAATGTGTTATTTCATTTAAAATCCAGTTCTTGAAAGCTGTAAGCTAGGATTCTTTGCCAAACTATCAAATCATCATTACTTACTGTAAGGTTAAAAGAAAGGGCATTATGGTCTGAAAGTGGGCATGCCTATATTAAAACATCCTTTGTTTTTGAATAAGAGGTTATTTGAAATGAAGATCTTGTCTATGTTCATTTGGGTACCAAACCTAAAGGAATAAGTATAGTTAAGTGAGATAACTAATTTTAGATCATAGATATCTCTAGGATTCACTGAAGAGGTAAAATTATTCAGTTTTTTGGAATGTATTATTTTAAATTTATTGACCCTAGAAGTATCTCTATCTGCTAATAAACAATTAAAATCTCTAGCCAAAATAATTTCACCTTTAGCATGTAATGCAATATTGTCTAGGTATTTATTGACAAAGTTAGTTCCCAATCCAGGTATCCAGTATGAATTAACCAAAATATAATATTTCTTATTAATTTCTAGCACCACCAAACACCACATTCCATCCTTATCAGATAATGTATTTAGGATTTTAGGCATATTAGGTACCTCTTTTTATTTTTATAGCAGGAGTCTTCTTTATTTTTATAGCAGGAGTCAGTAAGTATTGTATAACCATTAAAGGATAATTTATCTAAATCTTTTTTCAATAGATGAATCTCTTGCAAAAAGATAACATGCACTTTATGCATTTTGATAAACTTAAGCAAACCAGCTCTTTTGATAGTGTTATTTATGCCATTAATATTAAGTGATAAGCACTTATAAGCTGACATACAAGTAAAATGTATTTACAACATCTGTAATAAACTTTACATATGATAACTTTAAATATCTTCTAGAATTTTTTTTCGTGGATGAATCAAATGATTTTACTAACAATTTTTTAAACAAATTTCTGTATACAAATACATACATGGAACAAAATTTCCCAGGTTTGATTAAATTATTAATCAAACCACCCACTATCCACATCTCACACCCCAATTACATCATCTTTAGCTTTTGCCTTGTATGTGTAGTATAGAATCAATAGTATGTTTGTATAGTAACCCATTCAGAATTTAACTTAAAGATATGTATTCTCTAAACACAATAAATTCCATTTAAATAAGGTTTGCAATCAACTACTCCAAAATGAAGCATAATGAAAGCATTTTAATGGAGGAAATATACATTAAAGTATTAGTATTAACATATATAAACATCCAAAATAAATTTGTTTATACTTAAACCCCATTTGGTTAGCTGTCTTTATATTACTATGATTCCTCTTCGCTTACTCTGTTTTGTAGTACGGAATGCATATAAAGGAGTAATAACATTACAGTAGTATATAACATGTATTATGTGCTATTAAATAAAATAAGTATCATTGACCAACACCCTTAAACTGTCAAAACACATGAAGATTACAATACTTGGTTAAGGGGTTGAAACAAAAATAAGATTTTCCTATATTCCAGTAACAACCCTTTTACGTATAATCAAAAGCTTAGAGATAGAAATGCTTAAATTGTTAAAATATATAAACACGGTTGACTCGATAAGAGATTTTCTATATTACATTAACCAACATCAATGTATGTAGTCTAGAACATTAACAATATATTTAGTTTGATAATTAAGATTAAATCTTTTCCATATTACAAACAAAAACTAACAAACTGTCAAATCTGATAGATAATTAAGAACTGTAACTTCATTTATATTGCATTAACTACTGCTCTTGTAAAAAATTAAAAATACATATATTATACTGTTTAGATAAAAGTCAAGAGATAGGCCTATTCCTATAATTGGACTCATTACTAGAAATGAAGTTTCTACCCCTGCTACAACAACATTTTTATGATGATTTATTTGAGCTTTTTATACTTTCATATATGTTCTTTTATGACTGTCCCTGCTAGAACATTCAAGCCATAAGAGATCCCAATGTGGTTGGTCTTCACTAGCTATACAAAGCAATTAATATATACAACATCCACACCAAAATTTGTCCAATTGTTTTTCTAATTTAGGTAACCCCTACTCATAAATCAATATTCCATTACATTTCAAAAATATGACCTTGGTGCTGCATTAAGAGTTAAATTGAATGATAGGTTGGGCAATCTTAATTCCCTTCTGGCATATATTTATATATATATATATATATATATATATATATATATATATATATATATATATGGGTTCACTTCAATTCACTGAACTTTCAATTCACTGACTTTCATTTCACTGACACCATTTCACTGAAATTCAACAAATTTAGTTTAACAACAAATTTAGTTTAACAAGTGCACTGATTTTGTTCTGGCATGCTTCCTTGCATGTTATTCATTTAATTTTGCGAAAGTCTGCAGCCTTTTAAAACAACTGTGAAGCAAAATAAGCTTTCTAATGAAAAGGTTCAGCCTCAGGTAGTGAAGGAACATATTTTCAGTGGAAGGGGTATTATAAAAACAGTGCATTTGACTTACACAGGCAGATAAATGGTTTTGCTGCAGACGTAATTAAATAAACTTGCCTTTTTCTCTTTTTATTAGTACTTTATTTGATACAGTACCTACTGGATTCGTTACGCTTGTTTTCCAACTCTAACTCTGGTTCCGTCTTCACATTCCAAGTGTTCTGCGTGGGGTTGAAGGTCACTTGTCACTTTAAATAATATCATGTAGCTGACGGCGCCGAAACTTGACAAGCATCATTTAGTCTAGCGCGCGAGTTCAAACCAGCTCGCAGAAGCTTCAGTAATTTGTCGAGCGTGAAAATAGGAGACAACTTTTAGTTATGTACTCACCATAACTTCAGATGTTTGGGATCCATCTCGCCTACATTCTGACTGATGGGTTCGGAGCCGATCCCTCGGCTCCGACTCGGCACGCTTATGCCAAAGAGCGAAGTCTCTTATTGGCTGAGATTACTATATCCCAGGATGCACCACTACCAGTCCCCCAGATCTAGTTTGTCCGCATACATGCACACATGCACGCACTGCTTATATAACATCGTCAGATGAAACAAGATAAAACAGTAGAACTCAAAACCGTTCAATCTCTTCTGATCTCCAAGGCCGGGGAAGGAGGGTGGGTATTAGAATGTAGCGAGATGGATCCCAAACATCTGAAGTTATGGTGAGTACATAACTAAAAGATGTTATGTGATCCTATCTCGCCTACATTCTGACTGATGGGACAGCGCCCTAGCACCTGAATCCTGGGTGGCTCACTGGAAAACACTCCTGAGTACCGTGGAACCAAATGATGCTCGCCCTTTAGATGCCACATCCAATTTATAGTGGGAAATGAAAGTATGCGGGTTGGACCAAGTAGCCGCAGCACAAATCTCAGAAATAGCGAGCTTGGAATGAAAGGCGATAGAAGTAGCCATAGCTCTGGTAGAGTGAGCTTTGATAGATGTTGTCAGTTGCTTATTTGAAGAGGAATAAGCCTGAGTTATACAATCTCTAATCCATTTGGAGATAGTAGCTTTTGTGATGGTTTTACCCAATTTATTGTCTGAAAAGGACACAAATAACTGGTCTGATTTACGAATTTGCTGAGTCCTGTCTAGATAGAAGTGCAATTGCCTGTGAACATCCAATTTATGGAGAGTGTACTCTGCTTCGTTGGAGAATTTTGGAAAGAAAACTGGTAGCTCTAGAGATTGTTGGAGACAGAGATTAGAACAAACCTTTGGGACAAAAGATGGGTTAGGCCTAAGTGATACTCTATCCTTGTGAAAAATCAAGTACGGTGGTTTGATAGATAGGGCTTGAAGCTCTGAAACCCTTCTTGCAGAGGTAATTGCAACTAAGAAGGCAGTTTTCCAAGACAGATATTTTAACTCACATGTAGCAGCCGGTTCGAATGGGAAGATGTTAAGGCACGAAGCACCAAATCAAGATCCCACGGAGGCAGGATGAAAAACTGGGGGTCTTAACAGCCCCGCACCTTTAATGAAAGTTTTGCATAATCTGCTGCTCATCAACGGTGGATCCATGAATTCGTGAAATTTAGAGATAGCTGCAAGTTGGACTTTAATAGTAGAGACTGAAGATCCTTGATTAAACAAGGATGTTAAAATTTCAAAACCTCTGGAATCGGGCAGTGATAGGGTCTAAGCCCTGAGTTGAGCCCAGATAGCAAACCTCTTCCACTTACTGAGGTACAATTTCTTAGTGGTGGGTTTGTGGGCGAAGATAAAATGTGAATAACTTCCGGTCTAAGGTGTGATTTCTGACTAAAGTCGGAAGTGGAGGAGCCAAGCTGTCAACTTCAACGTGAAGGGACTGGTGTTGTCGTCCCGACTGATGAATTAGCAGATCCGGGTTAGATCCAAAAACCAAGGATCGTCCACCGCATGTTTCTTCAGGTAGGGGAACCATACCTGACGAGGCCAGTACGGAGCAATTAGTATCATTGTGGACCCCAGTTGAGAAGCTTTCTGAATGACTTTGGGGAGAAGTGGAACCGGAGGAAAAGCATAAAGTAGCCCTGTTGGCCAAGGTTGTGCTAGAGCATCCATAGCTGCCTCCCCCTGATGTGGAGTCAAGGAGAAGAACCTTTTGCACTTTGTGTTTTGTGGTGTTGCAAACAGGTCGCAGCACGGCGTCCCCCATCTTCTGAAAACCTGAGCTGCTACTGTTTCGTTCAGGGACCACTCGTGAGGAGAGAGAATTGTCCTGCTTAATCTGTCTGCCAATATATTGGATTTTGCCGGAATGTGGGTCGCTACCAAGAAGCGGTTGGTAGCTACAGCCCATTCCCACACCCTCATGGCCTCTCTGCAAAGGGGGTAAGATCTGGTCCCTCCTTGTTTGTTTAGGTACCAGACCACCGACATGTTGTCTGTGTGGATAGCGATAATGCCTTGAGGGAGAAACTTGTGGAGAGCCTGTAGGGACAGAAGTACAGCCCTCATCTCCAACACATTGATGTGGAGAAAGGCTTCGTCTGGAAGCCAGGAACCCTGAACTAACCTGCCCAGACAATGCCCCCCCCACCCTGTCTGGGAGGCATCCGTCGTCAGGGTGGCCACCGGAGGGGGGATAACAAAAGGTCTTCCCTGATTCAGATTGGACGGGTGAAGCCACCAGCGGAGGTCCCGTTTGCACGTTTCTGTAATCATAATGGGGTGATTGAGGGGAAGATTCTGAAAGGACCATTGAGTCGATAATAGCCACTGAAGAATCCTCATGTGCAATCTTGCCAGAGGAACTAGGAGAACCGTGGCAGACATTGAACCTAAAAGTTGCAGGACCATCCTGGCTGGGGCTTTGGATCTTGAAAGCAGGGCTTGAACTTGACCTTGTAAAGTTAGAATCCTTTCGGTAGGAAGAAAGACGCGCATCAATTTTGAGTCTATCTCTGTTCCTATGAATCTTATGCGCTGAGAGGGCAGCAAGACAGACTTTGACCAATTGAATGTAATTCCCAGTGTAGCACCCAGGGAAAAGGTGGCTTTGAGGTTGTCCATTAGTAGATGCCTGGTGGTGGCAGTCAGGAGTCAGTCGTCCAGATAGGGAAACACTTGGAATCCAAGACTCCTCAGGTGAGCAGTCACTACTGCCAAACACTTGGTGAACACCCTGGGGGCTGTGGTGAGACCAAAGGGCAGTACACAAAATTGGAAATGACTGTCTCCCAGGCTGAAGCGCAGATACTTCCTGGACGCCCGATGTATCGGTATGTGATAATAGGCGTCCTTGAGATCTATGGAGCACATCCAAACATCCTTCTCCAACAATGGGAGAATGGATTGTAACGTGACCATTCGGAATTTGGATTTCGTGACGGATTGGTTTAGTCTGCTGAGATCCAATATTGGCCTCAGGTCCCCTGTCTTTTCTGGCACTAAAAGAACCTTGAGTAATTTCCGGATCCGATCTGGTCTGTGGGGACCGTTGGATGACTCCTTTTTCTAGCAGCTTTAACGCTTCTGCGGCTGCAATTTCCCTTTGACTGGGTGGTGGGTCCGGGATTTTTTTGGACGGTGGGGGTGAGTGTGTGAAGGGAATGGTGTAACCTCCGGCAATAATCCGAAGCACCCATCTGTCCTGAGTGATAGACTCCCAGGCTTTTAGGTGCTTGGCAACGGCACCCGACTGGCTCGAGCAGCACAGCCGGGCAATCCCTCATGAAGTGTGGGAGGCTGAAGAGCCACGAAAGGACTCGCGGTCTCCAGAATTGCGGGGCCCTCTGCCGCCTCTGGGACGGCGTCTCCCAGAAAAATTTCCCCGTCCTCTGCCTCTGGAAGGGGAATATTCCTGCTGTTGAGGAAAAAACTTACGTGATTTACGGAACCACATCTTCCCTCCTACTTTAGCCTTGGGATAAGGCTGAAAGGGAGTGGAATAACGTGCACCTACGGCAGATAAAGTTTTTCCCTCTTGCTCACAGCAGGTAAGAGTGTCTTTAACCTTAGGTACAAACAAAGAGGACCCATCAAAGGGAGCGTCGGCGAAGGAAGACTTGAAGGCCTCAGCAAAATGACACAAACGGAGCCAGGCTTGTCTCCGTAGAGCCACGCCTGTGCCTGCCGCTCTACCGCCCCTTCGGCCGCATATGAAATGAGCCTCATGGATGAGTTAGAAATTGAAGTAAGGATAGCCAACTGAGAGCTAACCGACTGGGCTAGCTGCTCAGGTAGGTTACCCGAGAGGGAATCTGACAGCTCCTTGACCAGATCCCTCTGTAGCCTGGTAAAATGTGCCAAATAATTCAGGGACCTTAAAGTAAAGGCCGCTGAAGTCAGGGTGCGCTTCCCGTACCGGTCCATGCTCCTAGACTCCTTATTAGGAGGATGGATGGACGTTGAAGCCTCTGCCACGTCCTGTTGTGTAGCAGATGCCACCACCATGGCATCTACAGCCACGCCTTTAGTCAGGAACTCCTTCTCGGGTGGGGCAGACAAAAATTTGTTAGGACGAGAAGGCACTGGTTCCACGGTATCTGGATGTTCCCACGCCCTCCGACAAACCAAATCCAGGAGCTCGTCGAAGGGCGGAGACACCCAGGAGGCGGAGGGCTGAGCCCCAAAGGCCTTGAGAAGCACTGACTCATCAGCAGAGGGGGGTTTGGACATCCAGCCGCCTCGTTGTTTGAGGATCTCTAAAATGTCTGCAAATGAGACATCATCCGAGGACGACTTTGGGGATCCCTCTGCATCATCAAGATCAGTGTCCGATGTAAGAGACTCGGGGGAGTCCACGTGCTTCCTCTTGCATGATCTCTTCCTTGGGGGCTCCTCTGAAGACAACTCCGAAGAACCCTCAGGAGGAGGGGAACCCCCAGAGGGGGTAACCTCAGGCCCCGGGGCTCCGCTGCCTAAGGACAGGGGAACTGCCAAAGACCCAGTCTCCACGCCCAGGGAAGGTGCCGGTAAAGCCGGAGAGATGGCCGAAGAAGACTTGGCCAAGGCACTCCTCATAGCTCTGAAAGCCGGACCCCCAGAATCCTGGGAGTGTCCGGTCCCCGGAGCAATGATAGCAGATGGAAGTCCCGCAGCCGAAGCACCGAGAGGGAGGCTCAGAACCGACAACATAGGTCCCGAAACGTCACCCCCGGGTCCAGCAGAAGAAGTCCGTGTGCCAAACTTGGACCCGAAGGCCGGGGTTGGAGTAAGGGTCGGAGCCGACCCTAAGACCTCCACCGGCTCCAACAGCACCTGCTCCGACGGAGCCGAAGTGGTCGGAGGAGGAATGGCAATGACATGGGCATGGGCTGTCAGCTCCGAAGCCAACTGGGTCGGAGCCGAAACAAATTTTTGAAAGACTGGGGACTGGAACAGTCTTTGGAGCACCATGTCTATGTCCGAATCTGACATCCTCGATGACCTAGAGGATACTGAATGGGTTCGAGATGGCCTCTCCAACGGCCCCAAGGGGCTAGGGGACCGGCTCCGAGGCGACTCGATGACTATCGGCGCCGAAGGAATACCCAAACTAGCTTCCATCGGTGCCGAGGAGGACTTAGGCGCCGAGGAGGAAGTGTCTGAGCGGACAACCTTCATCGGCTCCGAGACCAGTGGAGCCGAAGGTGACCCGCCTCGATGGCCCAGCCATCGGCTCCGAAGCCAGAGGAGTCGAGACTGGTGGCATCGAGGCAGACCGTTCCGCCCTCGGCTCTGAAGTCCTTGGAGCCAAAGGAGAAGCCTGCCTATGTCTTTTGGCGGTCGGATCCGACGGACTGGTCGGAGCCGACGCCCTTTTCTTTTTAGCAGGAGAAGGAGAGGATGCTAAAGCTTCTTCAAAGGAAGGTTTTATAAGGCCTTTTAATATAAGCTTATTTTTCCTCTCTTGGAGGACCCTCGAGGAAAAAGCGTGACACACACTGCAGGACTCCTGCAAATGTTTTGCACCCAAACAATAAACACAGAGAGAGTGGTCATCTGTTATAGACATTTTAAAGTTGCACTTGGTGCACTTTTTAAAGCCTGAAGGCCTAGGAACCTGAGACATTCCGGTAAATTATTCAGTGAACTAGCCAAACACAGTACAAACACTGTAATTATGACAGAAAAAAGAAATTTTCTCTGCTTTGTCCTTCTTTTTAAAGAAAGAGAAACTATCACCAGTATAAAGAATCCGAGATCCCTAAATAGAACAGAAGTCACCTAACAACCAAAAAGACCGGGAAAGGCCTTTCCACACAAGAGGTACTTCTAGTCAAACAACACTCACAACACAAGAATTTACCAAGTAAATTTCTCCAAACGCACTCAAAACACAAGATAGCTGTTAAAACAGCTTTTAGTTGAAGTATAAAGAAATTCCTGACAGGAAGTTAGTGAAAATAATCACTACTTAGCTCAGCCAGCTCGAGACCACGTCTTCACTTGTTAGCGGCAAACGAGATCTGGGGGACTGGTAGTGGTGCATCCTGGGATATAGTAAGCTCAGCCAATAAGAGACTTCGCTCTTTGGCATAAGCGTGCCGAGTCGGAGCCGAGGGATCGGCTCCGAACCCATCAGTCAGAATGTAGGCGAGATAGGATCACATAACATCAAATGCTTTCAATTTTAAAAAAGACTCGAGCTGACCACAAAGAAATGACAGCTGTTAAACAAACCAGCGAAGCTATGCCTTCACCTCCACCCACCATTAAACCACAAGTCAAGCTTTTCGATGTATCAAAAAACACGGAACAACTCTAATTACTAATCGTCTCCCAAATAAGCAGTCGGGCGGTCAACCACAACAAGCATACAACAAAGATACTACAAATACATCTCCATTATGCAATTAGGGAAGAGTACCACTACCGCATTACCTCATAGTAATATCAAGATGTTTTATATCTAAATATTCAACTTAAGTACAGCAACACCTAGACAAAGTGACAGTGGGGAAGAGAAAGGGGGAAGAAGTAAAGTCGCAAATTTAAAGAAAAAAAATTGCAACACATCCCACCAACTATATATCACAAAGACATAAACATGTGGAAAAATGTATGTACCTAGTTAACTGAATCTCTTTTCGTAATTATAAGTTTACTTATATGGCAAATGAATGTTAATGTATTACCCCACCATTTACACAAAACAAGACAATCTATTTATAGCACAGCAAAGATAACTTACCAATAAGCTTTAGGGCACTACAACAACAGATCTATATAGTTTAGTAGATAATCAACAGTTATTAAAAAAAAACATAATAAAATTGAATGACAGCTACAAGAGTAAAATAGTACTATAAAACACATAATATGAACAAGGGGAAAATGAGAAACAGACAAAGAAGAGAAAGAGGGAAGAAGAAGAAATAGAAAAATAAATCATCATTTACCTTATTAAATTTTCCAGAATTACAATGGAACGATAAATGTTATAGTCAAATTATTTTATATTAAATAATCAGGATTATTTGTCCTTTAGCTTTTTATTAACTCCTTCTGTAACAGTCCATCCACTTTTTGTTGCATGTCTCTTCAGTCTTTGTGCAGACCAGTCCATATTTTCTATATCTGATAATAGATTTTTCTTTTGAACAAAATCCATGGCTTTTTGTAGTGAACCGGGCAAATATATTTTTATATTGGCTGGAAATAATTCTTGAGCTTTGATGTTAGATTTTTTAAGGGATTTTATTAAAGGAACACATTCTTTTCTTCTAGAGAAAGCAGAAGAAGTGTATCATTATCAAAACAAATATTATTTCCATTTATTTTGACAGGAGGATTTGACCAAGCAGATTTTAGTACAAAATCCATATATTGAGTAGACATAAATCTGACTATAATAGATCTAGGGTAGAGGAGTTGGCAATTGAAACTGGTTTTGACAAAGACCCATGGGCTCTTTCAATTCCAAATGAAATTGATTCAGGCAGATTTAATTCTGCAAGTAACCATTTGTTCAAGAATTGCATCATATTACTACCCTCTTCTTTTTCTGGTATTCAGTAAATTCTTATATTGTTCATCCTTGACATAGTCTCTAAATCTTCCACTTTTTCTAGTAGTTTAGTATTCTGTTTCAGAAGAAAATCATTATGACTCTTACACTCAGTCAGTCTGCCATCTATGTCATGTACAGCTTCTTCTATGGAAGATATTTGTTCTGAATGTTTTTTAATTACCTCATTCAAAAGGTCCAGACATTTACTGCAGTCCTGTTTTATGTTGTCAGTTTTATTTTCCAGTTTGTCCATTCTGAGTGAAAGTTCCTGGATATTTATGATTATAGAATGTAGCTCCTATTTTCACCACACTCTCTTGATGTGTGCTCTTCGAGTTACTCATGTTTGAATCCCTTGTGGAAAAACTTCTGACAAGAAAACAATAATAAAACTCTATGTTTCAATACTAATTTCTAAAAAAATAATAAAGGGCATATAATTATACGTCTTCTAGTATGTATTTGAAACGTTTTCTTCAAAAAAAGAACATAGGTTCCTGTCAGAATAATATAATGTAGGCAGAGCTAATTTTCTGTGCTGCTAGCAGTCTGACATCTTGGCCAACTACAGTGTTTATTGATCATATGTTTTGATATAACATGGATGAATAGACAGACAGATAGACAGATAGATAGCTAGATAGATAGAAATAGATATAAAGGTAAATATAGATATAGATATGGATATAGAGCTATAGGTATAGACACAGATATAAATATAGATATAGATGGAAACATTTAAAATAAGTGAAAATTACAAATGTTTTTGTTTGCTTTGTCAGTGCACTTTGGTCTGTAAAACAGATGATTGACAGGTATGTGAGATATACAACCCTTGGGGTTGGGGAATATGCCCCTTTCCTAAGCATTTTGCAGAGGCATAAAATGCAAGCCTCCCTGCAAAAAAAGAATGTTTAACTTTTGCATGCTCCCAGATTATGCTTTGAGCATGTGTAATGCAGCATTGATGTTCTGTGTTTTGATTTTTAGGTGTTGATGTTGCTAATGTCAACATTTGAGAGATTCAGTTATTTTAATTACTTATTTTGATATCTATCTATCTATCTATCTATAGATATATAGATAAATAGAAATAGATTTGTAAATAGTATATCTATGAGTGTGTGTGTGTGTGTGTGTGTGTGTGTGTGTGTGTGTGTGTGTGTGTGTGTGTGTGTGTGTGGTTGGAAGACAAACTATCATGTCTTCATGATAACTACCTCAACCTTGTTGTTAGTGTGAAGTTGTGAGCTCACTTAACCATAGGGTAATGACATGGTTCCTTTTCCCCATTGTAATCATACCTCTCAATCTGTAAGCACAAGAAATATAGACAAAGTCAAAACAACGGAAGATAAAGGCCCAAAATCTGGGACAGATTTTTAAATATTGCTCTTAGAAACTTATAAAGGGGTTAGTATAATAGGTTTTGTATAGCATATTTTCTGAAGGATATGAAATATGAAACTCAAATTTATCTCATTATTTAATGACTTCAAACACAAAAATTTTATGATGAGCAGATCAAAAATATGACACAAAAATCTAGACATTCTGTGAAAATCTAGACAATTGAGAGGTATGCCACTTTTTGTGCAACTTCCAGTGATTTCAGTTTTCTGATTTGGTGATGAATGACAGACAGAATGGAAGTGAATGGTAATTCCAAATATAATCTGTGTGTATGTGTGTGTGTGTGTGTGTGTGTGTGTGCGTGCGTGCGTGCGTGCGTGTGTGTGTGTGTGTGTGTGTGTGTGTGTGTGTGTGTGTGTGTGTGTGTACAGGTCTTGCCATTATAGTGACAATGTTTGAATGACAATGCTTGTACATTGCCACTTTAGTGATCAATTGTGACATTTCACAATTCACCATAATGAAAAGAAATCATACAAAAAAAAAAACAAAATAAAATTTCACAAAAGAAGACAACACTTTCCTTTTATGATCCAGTAACTAAAACCTCACCACACATTAATTTGTCTGAGCAAGAGAAGAGCTACATGAAAACATAGGAGCAATAGTAATAAGGGCCATAAGAGACCAAGTCATGCACACATTTAAGCAGACAAACTTAAAAGTCCTTAATAGCGTCCCTCTCCAAAATCATTCAGTCATTCATAGCCATACTTGACAGCTCCAGTGCAAATTTATGTCTACCAATTTGATCTTCAAGACTAGCCTTAAAAGCGGTCAAAGTAGTACTTTGCTTGACCAGTAGTGGTAACTTATTCCTTAAGGTGGCAATACACTGAGTTGGGAACAGATCCCTCCAGCAAGTTTTATTTATTTTTTGGTGAAAATGTAGGTCATAGTATAAGTGATTGAGAGTCACTGACTTTCTGAAGAAATAGGAGCTCAAGTAGAAGTGTTCTTCCATGGTTCAAAAAGCAAGACTTATATCACCTCAGCACAGCCAGTAAGCTACTGACTATAAGGCAAGCTGTGCTAAACAATCTGAACAAATGAAAGATGTAAGGCATTTATTTATTTATTTATTTTGGTTAAAAATTATTGGTGCCTTTCCAGTTGAGTGATATACTTGTATTGGTGCATACTAAAGGTAACACTGGATTCAATGATGGGTCTGCTAATGGAAGAATATAGTGATAAGATGACTTCTTTGGATCTTGAAGAAATCACCTTAGAATTTAACTTAACCAGATATAAGTATTTCCTGACTGCCACAGAAGCAAAATGATCAAATGAGAGAGAATTATGCAAATAAGCACCCAGGTCTCTTATGTCTGTATCTGCTTGAAGAGGTGTACCACCGATGACATAAGATGTGGGAACAGTTTTTTTTTTTGTGCTGAATACTACTATGCTGCACATTTTTTTACATTTAACATGAGACTGTTTTCTGCATACTAGGAATACACATATTCTAGAGGTATCTCATAGACTTCGTAGATTAATCTCTTACTTTCCATGGCTGAATTTGAGTGTCCTCTAATAATGCAACAGTCCATCATTAATACACACACAGCAAAAACTGCAGTTAAGAAAATATGGCCATTTGCTTTTCTTGCTAACCCATGAACACACAGTTGTGATTTATTAAAGAAACGTCAATGGGTACACAACACCATTAGAGCAGTTCTGCAGAGAAACACAGTATTAAAACTTTCAAAATTAAAGTAAAAGAACTTTTCACTAAAGGGTATGAATGTGCATGTTTCAAGGACCATGGATAATATACCAAGCCAGGCCTAAGTGTACATACTCCTAACTTCTACTACAGTCCAACCAAACAACTCCAAGAGAACAATGAACTCTGCAAACCTGTAATATGTAAATAGGATGTAAGTGAAACATTGATAACAATACCCAATAACAATAAATGCTCATGTTACCAAGGTGACTGCTAATCTTCCTGTAGTGCTTAGAGCACAGAGGCAAAATCCCTTCCAAGCTAATTCCCTATATGGAATTCGGAGTATTGCACCATTACTACTTACAGTGGCAGATTGGGAAAACCAGGAGAATAAATTGTGGACTCCTTGAGGAAGGTGGAAGGGGGCTCAGCTATGTTAACACATGTTTATTGTATATATGTTGAATACATTTATCTCCTTTTAGTTCAGTGAAACCACACAGTTGTATACGTCCAGGAAACAATTTCCTGATGTAATACTCATGTCTATTTACTTGTTTAGTCTGGAAATTGGTAAGGATGAGAACTACAAATAAACTGCTTCCTGTGGTGTAGAGTTTGATTTCTTCAGCCTCTGTTTACCTAATATGTGACTGTGAGCAAGTCCATATAACCAGACAGTGCTTTGGGGCACTTGTAAATTTTGACAAGGTGCATTAATGAGCTCTTGGACTGCATGCATAGTAGCTACTATCATGTATAAAATATCTTGACTGTATTTTCCAGCATGTATTAATTGAATATTTTTTTATCTAGTGTGTATAATCATTTGACTTTATAGTCTATAATTAGTGTTATTGCACCCAGGTCATGGCTGAAAAAGGTCTAAGGAGCAGTTCACTTACCTAGTCAATAAAAAATAAATACATATATAACTAAATAAATAAGTAATGTAAATCAGTAATGTGATCATTGCATGTTACATTTCGGATAAATGTTCCATTTATGCTATACTGAAACCATTGTACATGTTAGTATGTCATCTTTTTTCTTCTGAATTATTTATCTACTTGCAGTATATTGTGCTGTTTATGGAGTAGATTATGGTGATATACAATGGGATTTTGCTTTTGTTCTATATGTATCACTTCTTTAAAGTACAATGTTGTGAACAAAGATTTGGGATGAGATTCATTGACAAGCACTGGGTGACTGCAAAATACTAAATGACATGGAGCCAAAAGTGTGACATGACCCAAAGGTGATCAACTATGACTATGGTGAGTCCAATGACTATTAGCCAGACATGAGGTATAAAAGGAGGGAGATGACTTATGGTAGAAGGAGAAAATTGGGAATAAAGACGTGAAATTCTGTTTTCACATGAAATCTGAGAAGAGTTATCCTTCCCTGAAAAGAGAAAAGATTCAGATGAAGGAAAAGACTGATTTCATAGTTTTACCTGAGATAAATTAAAGAAAAAGATGCAATAAAATGCATATTAAAACTTGACAAGTGCCAGGAGCAAGCACATTCACTGGTAAAAGAAATAAATGAGTTTTATTTGCAGTTAGAAATGAGTTTAAAGGGACAATAACTTTTTGCAAGGAGGATATTCAGGGAAGATTGCTTATGGTGGTAGTGGGTACTATAGGATACATATACAGCCTCAATATGAATGACCCCAACTTCTTCTACAGTGATGTTTGTGATACCTGGCAGAAGAGAAATCAGTAAATTTATATGAAAGTGATAACAGACAACTATAATGTCACAAAATCAGATGAGCTGGGTTTTATATTCAGAAAGTGTTAATGTCACACTAAAGCTACAGCAGTCATAATGTAATGGGAAAATAGGGAAAGATTGATAGACTTCTGAAGAACCAGGCAGGCCACTCTAGAGTGATAAACTTTCGCTTGAGGTGGGAAACGGCATGCAAGTAGACTAGATAAATAGATAATATGGGGAGAAGTGAGTCTGCAAGTGGAGGACATACAAGTGGGTGAAAAGAAATTATTGATTATGTAACAATTACTGTGAGAATAGAAGGGGTGCAGACAGAAGAAGAACTAGATGGTAGAAGCAGAGGTAGTGACTACTGGTAGGGTGAGTTGGTGCAGACTGGTAATGAATCAACAGAAGAAACATGAGATCTGAATATAAGGGGCAAGAGGGGAAGCTATAAATGGTGGTATGCACTTAAATGGTCTATAAGAAGCAATATTATGGACAAAGAAGGATACTGCAATAGGACTGATCAGAAGGAAGTATGGACCATAAAGAAGAGATGTCTGACAGTTTAGCTCAAGACAGTGAAAGTTTTTTTTGAAGATAAAGTGAATTTGGTAGTTATAGAGAAGATAAATTCAAGAAAATAATTAATTAATTAGAAATAATCAGGCAAGAATTTTTGCTACACAGAGGGAAAATAAGCAAGTACTTTAAGTCAAATTTTAAGCAAAAGAGGAGAGAGAGTCTCCGTAATGAGAAGTGTGCTAGTAATACAGAAATAGTTAGAAGCTGTGAAGAGGTAAGTAAAGTTCTGGAGGTTTCTTATGTAAGAGTCTACAAAATGAGTAGGGATAAATAACTAGCTGGAAAAAATTGGAATGGATTATAGAGATTCTGGTAAGGAAGTCGACTAGATAAAAGAAAAAATGGCTAGATGGGACGATTACAGAAAAGGAATACTTTTGAGTAATAGGAGAGCTCAGGAATGGGAAATATCTGGAAAAATGGGCTTACAAATTAATTTTGCACAAGGGTAAATGGATAACTGATACAAGTAATGTGTCATGCCATTAATGAACAAGCAGAAACTGGGTTTTTGTCAGGTTTGTTAAGTCAGCCAAGGGTTGTATTGATGCATAAAGGAGGGCTAGAGAAGGAGGACCCAGGTAATTATGGACTAGTTTTTTCTGTCAACACTGATGCAAAGATCCTTGCCATGGTGTCCAGTAGACAGCTAGAGCAGTTTACACACAAACTGATGCATGAAGAAAAAAAAGGGAGGGGGGAATGTGGTAAAAGAATGGTCAGCAGAGGGAAGCTAGAAGTTACTCAGCAATTTCCTAAGAATACCAGAAAAGGAAAGGCTGGAGAACACAGTGATCATTCTCTTTGGTATTAATAAAACATTGATACAATGGAGTTGGAATTTCCTTTTAACATTTTAATGGAGATAGGGGTGGGGATAGCAAATTTTTAAATGGGTGAAAGTATGTTACACACTTCCAAGAGTGCCATTAGTCATTAATGGGGGGGGTGCTATCTAGGAAGATAAAGGTGAAAAGAGGTATCTAGGATGCCAGATGGATCCCTGTCTATTTCTATAAGGGACCAAACTATTGTCCCAGAGGGTCAAATATTTCTTGAAAAGTAACTAGGGATAAATGTAAATATTTGCAGATGATTATATGTTAATATAGCAATAACAAATTCCTGGGTGCAGTATATTGAAGATTTATGCACAGTTGGTGTGGTTTAATCATGAAGGTGAAGGAGTCGGTTATTGCTATTATACAATGACATTATTTAAGAAAGATATTACTTACTTTTCTTAAATAATGTCTTTGTATAACAATGCTGCTGAGTTATTCCGCATTGTTTCCATCTTCTGCCACTTTCTTGATGTACTGCACATGCACATGGGACTTATGTTCCCATGCTTATGCAATACAGCAGTGCTTTGAAAAGCAAGCAATGGAGAAAGGAACATCTCCATTTTTTTTTTTTCTAAAAAACAAAGTTTGAAATCCAGATACTTGGGTGGCGCAGTGGTGCAGCGGTTAATGCTGTCACCTCACAGCAAGAGGTTCTCTGGTTCGATTCTCGGCTTTGGTGCCTTCTGTGCAGAGTTTGCATGTTCTCCCTACGCTCGTGTGGGTTTCCTCCGGGTACTCCAGTTTCCTCCCACATTCTAAAGACATGCTTCTGGAGCATTTCTCCCCGGGCCTCCACTGAAAACAGGATCTGTGGAACCTAGTCAGACTTTCCCGGTCAACAAATGTTAAATAAAATAAAAATAAGATAGTTTAGAGGTATGGGAGAGACAGGGCAGAAATACAAGAAAAACAAACAGGTGCATTTCTTTAATTTTGCATAATGTACCTGATTTTCCTTGTATTTTCTCTGCCCTCTGCTAACCTCTCTCCCTCTTAGCTCAAGAAAACTGGAAAGCATTAGCGTATATTAATAGCAGAAAGTTTGGGCAACCAGACTTTTTCTATTGGTATATGCTCGAATTACAATGAGTATGCTGGTTGGGCTGGCCAGTCAGTGTGTACAATTTTGAATGTTAATGACCTGTCATTGTATAATATCACATAGATTAGATCTACGTGTACAATGGGTCTGGTAAATATTAGATAAATCCAAGTTGGAACTAGGACTGGAATGAAATTGGAAGAAAGCAGTCAATTGAGGGGTGGAGAATATTAAGATCTTAGTGGGGGGGGTTACAATGGATACAAAGAAAGAGTGGTATGCTGTATCTGATAATCACAGTGTGTGTGCTCTGAGCCACTAATGAGTGTAATTACTCAGAGCTGCTACAGCAGATTTCTAAGGATTTGCAATGACATGTTTTTCTGAGGGTGAATATCATACATATGATGATTTTTCCCAAGATACAGCCAAAGCTCTTATATATAACACAAGGAGAAAGCTACAATTCAAAGTGGAAATGGATGATTATGAAGTGTGAGGGGGGATAAGGAAAGAATGGGATTTTGGACACAGTTACTTAAGGGGAATAACAACAGTCATACAGAATATTATACTCATAAAGTAGTAAAAAGTATATTAAGAACTAATCCAACATGGAAATAGAGACAGCAGATTATGCCAATACAGGATGACTGCAATTAGGGGCACAGAGAATAGACAAGATGGTGCTGGAATTTACTGGAGGATGCAGGCAAAGGAACCAAGGCACTGAGAACAAATAATTAATAAAAGAAAGGTAATAGAACGGGAAGAGGCCAAGAATCATTTGTTATGCAGGCTAATGATTGCCTTCCCTATCAGTGATTGATATTAGAGTACAGACAAAGAGAAAGGGATAGGAGAATCTTAAATGAAAGACCTGCACTGGTTGTATTTTTAATTGAATCTAGAACAGAAGTTGCTGTTAAAAAAGGGATGATTAGTAGGGCATGAAAATATTGCATGATAACTATACGAATCAAACAGAAAAGTTCAGAAAAGATTAGGAAGAGAGATTAGATATGCAATTCACAAAGTAAAAAAACAGGAGAACATATGCATGGCCTACAAATATGCAATAAAGTCTAGAAAATGTAGGATTTTTGCCTAAAGTGTTTGCGTAGAAAGTGTTTATACCACAAACAGACTGCAAAGATGTTTTCCTCAGGTAGATGGCAAATGTCGGCATTGTGATCAGGAAGAAAGATGTAACTGGGAACATATGTTTTGGGTGTCTAATGAGTTGGCAAACTTTAAAAATTCCCTACAGACTACCCTGTCAGGAATACTAGACAAACAAATGAGTGTAACTAAGGAAATTATTTTTTTGAGCTGGGATACAGGATCTGAATTGCCTAAACACAGTGAAGCCTTGTTAAATTTAATTCTGGTGGCTGCCAAAAAAAACAATTAATAGAAAATAGAAATCAAAAGCTGAACCAACTATGCTTGAAGTAGTGAATATTTTAACACAGATAAGACAAAAGGAAGTGGGATATTTGGAAAGGGGTAATAGTAAATTACATAGAAAGAAATGGAAACTTTGAGGATAATACATTCAGAAAATATGTTTTGGAGGAGGAATGAATTTTAAGAGAAGGCAGAAAGTACAGGATATTTTAAAATATATGTGATGCATAATGTTTGCAAATGTGAACTTGTTAATATGGTTTGATTACTTTTATGTGAATGTCAGTTTGCCTATGTCACAAGTGATAATTCAATAAAATTGCTTAAAAAATATTTTGTATTTATTGAGACATAACCCAGTGATGAAAAGAGGGAAAAATGGTGCAGAAAGAACAACCTTGCTGTGACAGATATGTAAGAGGAGGATAATGCTGCTGTATAATTAAAAAAATATATAGACTTTACAGGAAATTTGGAGGATGGGACATGTCTGATTTCCAGTTGCATGTTCCTGCAGCAGAAGCAACTTTTTCTTTCCTGAGGGAATTGGGAGGGCAAGGGGAAACAATGGACTGATTACAATGGCAATGGCAAATGAAGAGAAGAGATGGGTGTCAGATCAAATGGGAGAACAAAGATTTTAGATGATTACAGAATTAAAAGTATCAGCATAGGATCCTTGATCTATGGGTTAAAGAAATGTTTGTTTGGAACAACCAGGAGATCAAAACTTAGGGACTTCCAATGAACTGGAAAGGGTGGAAGCAAATGGGGGTATGTGTAATGAACTCCTTCATGACAGATAGAGTTTAAACTGAAGGAGCCCTGGGAGTTTTAGTCTTGAACAATTTTTGAAAAAAATTATGTAAACAGAGGCAACTCCAACAAATTAAAATTGCAGTCAAAGGACACTTGCTGAAAGATGAGGTGGAATTGAGGTAGTTAATAGGATTAGAGTAACACAGGCAGTTAAGAAAATAGAGTGGGAGACATATCTCTGATGTGTTTTTTTTTTATAACAAGCTCAATTGATCTCAGAATAAAGAGTGCCTTGAGAAGTAAAGGCAAAGGTTGGGAACAAGTGAGGGAATTATATTTTTCGAAAGAAAATTGAAGGGCATTATCAAAGGAGTGTCAACAGTAAAGTCAGTTTTGTTTATTTGGAACAAATGTGAGAGTTGGCTAAATAGGTGTTACAGCACACCATTCTAGATTCTCAAAAGACAGGGTGCCTAAAATATGGAATACTGGAGCTGTGAAGAAAGAGAGGTTGGCTATGCACACATGCTTTTGGATTGTGGAAGTGTTAAAACTGTTTTGGAGAATGTAATGTAAGAATTAAAAGCCATCTATGACAAATAAATTCTACAAAGGTAGAAATTTATGTTTTTAGGTAAAGGGGGCATTGCATCAATGGAAGGAAAAGGATATATTACAGATACACCATCTAGTTGGGTGGGTGAGAAGATTTTTTGCAAAGAACAGGAAGGGAGAGTTAAGCTGGAAGAGAGAGGACTGCAGAAAGACATCTAATAGCTTATAGGATGACTGCAATAGCCCAGAACATCAGGATAAAAAAAATAAATTATTCAGAGTGAGGAAGGCTAGAGACAAATAAATGCTAACATAAAATATAGGATGAAAAAGATGGAGAAGATGGTAATTATGTAGGGGTATAGGAAGTATAAATGTAATAATTTGATGAGATTAATGATAATATCTGTTTTGTTGCAGAATGGTATTCATCGTGTGCATGATAAAATGCATTTGTTTCATTTATAATAATAATAGCAAATAATAACAATATATAATCAGATGTTTAAGGGGCAAATGTGGGCTAGTCTGAACAGTTCGTACTTGTTCACGGGTCTACCTGAGAACGTCGACAGATGAGAAGACCGACAATGAAATCACCGACGCCAGAGGATCGACAAGTCAGAAGACCGATGGATGAAAACACCGACTCAGAGAACACCGAGATGGGGAAAGGATGTGTAAGTATGCGGTAGTGACGGACGTTAGGGTGCGAGTAAGGTAAGTGTGCGATGTTGACGGTCTGTAGGGATAGGGGTGGGTTAAGTGAGTTAGGGTTAGGGCGCAGGTTAGGTAAGGGTGCAGTAGTGATATTTTTTGGGTTAGGGGCGGGTTAAGTGAGTTAGGGTTAGGGCGCGGGTTAGGTGAGTGTGTGATACTGACGGACCTTAGGGTTAGGGTTTCGGTTAGGGTTGTAGATAGTTGTGTATGTAAGGTTTAGTGTTTGTTTGTTAGGATTTTGGTGTGCTTGTGTTGTGTGTGTGGTTTTTGGACAGGGGATTTGTTTTGTTTGTTGGTTGTTTTTATGATGTGTTGAGTGTATGAGGTGTCGTGTTTGTGAACTGTCGATTATGTGGTGTTGGTGATGTCGTTGTCGGTGTTATGCACTGTCGATGTTGTCAGGTAGATCTTTGTTCACACACACACTATAAATTGTCATATAGCTGACACTTCAGACAGACTACAAAGGTTCAGCACAGCAAAGTTCCAATCCAGTTTAACACTGACATGGTGAAGGAAAGTGGAAGTTAGGAAAGGACAAAAGTGAATACAGCAAGCAAAAAAAAAACACACAAGATAACCCTAACAATTGTGAAAAAAATGGCAGCTACTTTTGCTGTTTTGACAATCCCATTTTCAGTCTATGAAGAAGGAGGGTCGATTGGTTTTGTAGACAGTGGTAGTTGGGGAACAGATTGGGGAAAGTAAGGTTGCAGGTTTGCAGGGGTATGCAGACATACAGGCACAAAATGCAGACATAGACAGGAATGGCATGCAGACAAGAGGAGGGGATCACAGTGGATGGAAACAGATTAAGAGACAGTGGACAGATAGTGCTGGGCAAGGTTGGGCATTGAGCAAGCTGAGAGTAATTATACAATAGAGAGGTGAATACCTGGAATGAAATACGGCAAAGGCATGATCAGATGCCACACTGATCATGTTAGCATTACCTGGAAATCAACTACTGCTGTGGCTGATGTCACAGGCAGGCATACCTCTGGTGTCCCAAAAGTAAGGGCTTTCTTGTCACTCAGTTTGACCTATCACACCAGGAGACATTTCACTGTGATGAGGTAGGTGCTGGTACTACTGACGCCAGAAGATAATGGAAGACTCCTCACCCTCACTATCAGAAGATGAACCTCCACTTCCTTCCTGGGAAATGGTTGGTACTTGGTAACTGGTGACCACCAACAACCTAGGACTACAGGTATCAGCCAATTCACAACAATGCCACTACCACCACTTCAGAAAAAGCAATGTGTCTCGTCCTGCAGGAAATAAGAAAAGAAAAGACTTCGTACACATGTATGGAATAACTGCAATGGCAGCTTCACACTGCGGTGTCACACACTGCACATGGACATTGCTGTCAGCAAGGGTCTCCTACCCCTTGTGGCATCCTGCCATGGTCAGTTCATGTGTTGTAATTTTGGTGTTGTGTTCCTCTTGAAAAAAAGATTGCATTCTCTATCTGGTTAAATTTTTCTTTACACATACTTTTTTAAGTTTTAATGGTAATTATTTCTTTCAACTAAAAGGTACAGTCATGGGTGCTTGATTTACACAGAGTTATGATAATTTATGTATACCCATATTTGACAAACAGAAATTTAACAGAAATTGCTTTCATTTTATTGTATTTTAATGGCTGCAGGAGAAAATGTGCTTTCATGTTCACGTTGGCTAACTTGGCTTACAGGCAAGAGTGTGTGCTGTGCACTCTACTTAGAGAAACTGCTTTCATTTTACTTGTATTTTAACAGCTGCAGGAGAAAACATGGTTTCAGTTTCATGTACATTTTGGCTTGGCTTACAGGAAGAGAAAATGTGTGCTTGTGCTTTACTTAACAGAGAAACTGCTTTCCTTTTACTTGTATTTTAACGGCTGCAGGAGAACATGTGCTTTCATGTACATATTGGCTTGGCTTACAGGAAGAGAAAGTGTGTGCTTATTTAACAGAGAAATTGCTTTTGTTTTACTAGTATTTTAACGGGTGCAGGAGAAAATGTGCTAACGGGTGCAGAAGAAAATGTGCTTTCATGTACATATTGGCTTACAGGCAAGAGAAAGTGTGTGCTTTAACAGAGACTGCTTTTATTTTGATTTTACTGCTGCAGGAGAAACTATGCTTTAATGTTCATATTGACTTGCAGGTAGGGCAATGTGTGCTTTACTTATTTAACAAACTGCTTTTGGTTTACTTAACAGCTGCAGCAGAAAGTGCCTGAGAGAGACTGTCTGGAATGTTGGCTCATAAATACTTTTGGTCTGTTTCTCTTAAAAATGTTGTTTTCTGGCAAATCCAATGAGAACTAAATTCACTAAATAATCATTGCCATTTAAGTTTCAGTCTTCCTGCCTTTCAGGAAATGCATGCTTGGTAACACAAAACATTTTATACTATCAGACAAGCAATGTATAAAATGTGTCCCTTGTTTTGGTCTTTTGTCCCCTTCCCAATAATGTTTTGGTTATTTCCAGATTTCTTATGCCGCATAGGTCTTCAGGGGGAGAGGAGTATAGTGCTGTTTATAGTAAGTGTGTTTGTGTTGTCAGTAGACTCAGTAGTATGATGGGTCGAATACTTACTTTTGATATAGAAGGCTGTGGGTTCTACTCCCACAGCATGTAGATTGCTGATACTGTACTCTCTTGTACTTTGCAGTCCTGAGAATGTTCTCTTTGGCAGAGATGGCTAGTAATTATGAGCCTGTTATCAGTTTACCATCAATTCCCTGTTGTAATATTACTAGCTTTTTTTTTTTTTATGCAACATAGGCAATTTATATCTCAAGGGCAACAGGCATGTTATTTGTAGATGAAACAATGAAATATTAAGTTGTTTGCTAGCAGCAACCTCTTCATTAGTTACATATCTCCTTAATGTGGAAATATTATGTGACTTTTACTTCTGCAGAGATTGTGCATATTTACTGATACTGGTGGATTGTAGACATTATTCATACTTTTATGATGGAAATGTTCTGAACTGGGCAGTTTAGTCAAATATTGGTTCATGCATTTTGCTTCATTGCTTACTGTAAAGGTGTTCAAAACAATAAATTTAAAACGTGCTGTAGCAAGTATGCTGTATTATACAAGGAATATAATTTAATATTGTCCAGAAGATGTAACAAAGAACACATGTAATGTTTTGTGTGCAAGGGGGCCTATGATTTGAAAACAGCCCAAAGCTAATCTTACCACTGGCCAGATGCATTTTCTTTGTGGGTTTCAATGCTGTTTCAATGAATGTGAGTTTCAAGGGCAGAGAAGTTATAATGCTAAGTCTATTTTCATTGTGAGACTGTATTGCTTTGTTTAGCAGAGGTCTAGTAGTGTTTATGCTATAAAATGTAAAATAAACTTTTTAAATTAATCCAAATATTGTAGAAGTAAAGCAGTAAGCACATTATAGTGTTTATGGTAAATAGGGCAAATTAACCAGGTAATGGTACATTGCAATGGCTGCAGGGGGACTCTGGCGTCATTTTTGGTTATCTGTTCTTCAGTTTGCGTTTGAACGTTGGTATCCCACAATTCCACTGGAGTGGGTGGGGTTACATAATTATGTATGCAAATTATATGTTAATCAGCGTACAGATTTGTACCTATTATTCATGGACCTTGTCCAGATTTTGGATGTTCCCAGGTTGAGAGGTATGTCTGGAGCATGCGCACAGAATCCGGACTGCTGATGAGACAGTCTGGATTAGGATGACAGCATTCAACAGCAGAGATACCAGAACTGCATAGATTGGAAGGGGATCAGACTGCAACATCTGCAGGCTGGGTAGTGGCTTGCTCTAGTGGGAAGGACTTGCTCTTGCACACTTTTTACAGCAGGAATGGATGAACGATCTTGGATTCTTACTGCAGGCGGAAGGGGATCGGATTACAACATCTGTAGGCTGGGTAGCAGCTTGCTCATGCAGATATTTTGCTGCATGAATGGATGAATGAACTTGGATTTTTACTGCAGGGAGGAAACTAACTATGCAGCAATGGAGCAAGTAGTGTGTGTGTGTGTGTGTGTGTGTGTGTGTGTGTGTGTGTGTGTGTGTGTGTGTGTGTGTGTGTGTGTGTGTGTTTGCAAAATTCCCCAGTTAAATATGCCTGGTGGCTAGAGAAAACTCATGAAAAATACCTGGAGGCTAGACTGCAACCCTGTCCCTTGGGAGCAGGTAACAAGAGCTTGAATTCCCTACCCACCACCTGTGAAATGTTTGCCTTATATGTTTGTTCTTGTGAAAGTTGTGTTTTTCTGGATTTTGAATTCACTACATAATGACAGGCATTTGAATTTCAGACTTCATATTCATCAGAAAGTACATGGCAACACAAAACATTTTATTCTAGCAATTTTCTGTTTATAATATCAATATTTGAAATGTGTCCCTATTTTTTGGGGCTATATTCCCCCATTATTGGCTTTGTCCAGGTTTATTGTGCTAAGAGGTTGAGATCTAGGGTGAGAACTGGATTCACTGAACATGTTTGGGAGCTGTATTTCCCCATTATTGGCTTTGTCTAGGTGTTTTCTGCTAAGAGGTTGAGAGCTATGGTGATAACTGAATTCACTAAATGCCAGAAACCAGAAAACGAACAAGCAAAAAAGCTCCAGACCAACAGGAACACCAAGCCCAAGAGTTCTTTCCTTAACGCGTTTTTATTAAATAGACAAATAAAAGTAGCGTTTTCGCCACAAACACAGTGTAGCTTCTTCAGAGGATTTTAAAACATACAGGAAATGAACTCCTTTTATACAGGAATTACAGATTACTTAATTAAAAAGCCCGCTCAAAAACCTCAATTGCTGGTGCAATTACACCTTAAAAGGGCAATCCAGATAATGAATATGAGTGCTTTGCAAATGCAAAGAATCTTTTGTATATGCTATATAAATACAAACAAGACAAGTGCAAACAAATGTATGCATATAAAACAGTCTAAAATAAGAATTGCACTCTAAAACAAGTATATAATGAATTCAAAAATAGGTGTCTAAAAAAGTGACACCATAAAATTCACTCAAACAAACCCTAAAGCAGTAGAAAATATGTATTTATAAAACAATAAGATAATATAGTCTTAAAAGTGCACACGAGCTCAGCGATGATAACATCGCAGACTTCCTTTGGCTATAATGCTATTATTTTGATGAAAGCAACTAGCTGTACAAGTGTATGTGTAAGTACAACAATAACACACCCTAAATCAAGGGTGTGTATGAACTGGATGTACACCAAATAGCTTATAACATAAACAATTATATAATTGTGAGCACTAAAACAGTACCCCATGAATCAGAAAAAACAAAACCAAATAGTTAAACATTAGACCCGAAAAGTTTTTAAAATATTGGATCTCATCTCAAGTATGATTTATACTTTAACACTGGGGCTATATTACAACTTTCATTAAGCCCCAGTGTATTGAAAGAGTCTAACTTTAACTGCCATAAAATCTCACGTATTTCAAGTAAAAGAGAGGTAGTGCCACCCCTGATGGAAGGAGCCACATGGTCAATACCCATGAACAAAAATGCATGGCCAGGATTGTTAAAAACATGCTTAGCCAGTGCATTTTCACATTTGTTGTTTTTAATTGCATAGCAATGCTGGTAAATGCGCTCCTTAAATTTTCTATCCGTCTTACCGACGTAGAAAGCAGGGCAGCATGTACAAAAAGCCAGGTAAATTATAGATTTTGTATCACAACAAATCCTATACTTGATAAGGTATTTTCTATCTGAGATGTCAAATGAACTGCCTGACTTAATAAGATTACACCAATTACACAGGCCACAAGGGAATGACCCCTTAATCCTATTAAAGGAGTCACTCAAGGGAGTGCATTGTAGTAAGTCCTTCATGTTCCTACCTCTCCTGTAGACGATATGTGGTTTGACACCTAATTTGTCAGATAACAACGCTTGTTTGAATTCACTAAATGATAGCCATTTAAGTTTCAGTCTACATGTCATTCAAGAAACAGCTAATTTGATATAGTGGTATGTTACTCTGACTAGTACACAGGATCCAGGGTTCAAGACTGGGCAGTGAAATGCATGGTGGTAGCAAAACATTTTATTCTAGCAACTTTCCAAGATTATACAAGCAATGTTTAAAATGTGTTCCTAGTTTTTGGGCTTTTGATCCCCCCTAAATAAATGTTGGCTTTTTCCATATTTCTTGTGCTTCAAAGGTGGGCGATACAGACAGTTGAGTGTCGAGTGGATTTTACAAGGAGCTGAGAGCTTGAATAGAAGTTTAATGCTGCTTATGGATGGTCCGTGTGTGTTGTTAATAGCACAACAGGTAGTATACTTACTTTTGATGCAGAAAGCTGTGGGTTCTACTCCCACAGTATATAGCTGCATTGCTGATACTGTACTGTGTTGTACTTTTAAAAGGGGGTGGATGCTGCAGTCTTGAGAATGTCCACTTTGGTGGAGATACCTAGTAACGATGAACTTGTTATCAGTTTGCCACCCATTCCCTATTGCAATATTACTAGCTTATCATTTTTTAATGTAATATAGGCAATTTATTCCTCAACAGCAGCAGGCACGACATTTGTAGGTGAAACAATGAAATATAAATATTTTTGTTAGCAGCAACCTCTTCATTAGTTACAGATCTCTTTAATGTGAAATTATTTAGATAACTTTTACTTCTGCAGAGATTGCGCATATTTACTGACACTGGTGGATTGTAGACGTCTGAGCAGACTTTTATGATGGAAATGTTCTGAACTGGGCAGTTTCGTCATTATTGGTGGATGCATTGTGTTTCATTCCTTACTGGAAAAATGTTCAAAACAATACATTTAAAATGCCCTCTAACAGTTGTACTGTATTATACAAGGAATATAATTTAATACAATCAGGAAGATGTATCAAAGGACACATGTATGTTTCCTATGCAAGGAGCCTATGATTTGAAAACAGCCCAAAGTTAATCTTTATCTGCCACTGGACAGATATATTTTCTTTGAATGTGGGTTTCAATGTTGTTTCAATGAATGTGAGTTTCAAGGGCAGGTAAGTTTTAATGCTAAGTCTGTTTTCATTGTGAGACTGCATTGTTTTGTTTAGCAGATGTCTATTAGTGTTTGTGCTGTAAAATGTAAAATAAAACTTATAAATGAAACCCAAATCATTGTAGAAGTAAAGCCATATGCACATTACAGTGTTTATGGTAAATAGGGTGAAATAGCCAAGTAATGGGACATTGGAATAGCTGCAGGGGGAAGACCCCATTCGACCATGATTTTGTGAGGGGGGAAGGGAGTCAAACTCAGACAGCCCCAGCTGAACTACAACTCTTAACTGTCCAGATATTTGCAGAATGAATAGGTTTTTGCACCTTATTTTTGGTTTGTTCCTTATAACATTTGTGGTTTTCTGGCAAATCATTTTAGAATGAGGTCACTAAATAATGACAGACATTGAGTTTCAAACTTCATACTCTTCAGGAAAATGCATGCTAAAGCAAGACCTGTTGTTCTGCTAACTGACTAAGCTTACACAAGAGTAATTTTTAGAACTATTTGTATTTTCACCTAATATGTTTGGCCTTGTCCAGTTTTCCTGCATTAAGAGGATGACAGGTATGTGCAAATAAATCACTTTATAGAATTAGGTATATCCAAACCTCTCAACTGTCCCTGATTTTGGCTCAAAATGTTGCTCTCCTTGTAATAATCCCTCCGCAAAATGGCAAATTTGACAGAAAATGTGGAGGATTTACAATTAATAAATAATTGTAATGATCAAAGTTATAGATTACTTTTAATTTCAGAAATGCATGTAGATTATCTTATTTGGTCAGCTGCTCAAGTTAACAGTGCTAATATTAAAAAGGTATCCCTTCTCTGACAGGTTCCCAGCTGTATTGTGTGGCTATTTTATATTTTTGCATCACATTTTTGGTCCATTTTTCATAAAATTGTGGTTTTCAGGCAAATTAGTGGCAAATCATTAAAGACTGAAGTTAGAAAATAATGACAGACATTTGAGTTTCAGATTCCATACCCTTCAGAAAATTCATACTAATGCAATACCTAGTATTCTATTATCTTTCTAAGTTTATAAGAGCAATATTTAAAAATTGTCCTTATTTTTGGGACTTTGTCCACTTCTGTTTATAGCTTTGTCCAGATTTTTTGCTCTGAGGCTGAGGGTATGACAAATGTGTCAGGGCCATCACTGTCAGCCAGAGACATTTCAAATTGTGACATACTTGTTGCACCCCACTCCCCCACATAGTGACTCTGGATGTGTCCAACCAATGCAAGGAGCAGTTATGCAGTGTGAGTATGCAGAGTATCCCCATCCAAGTTAGACACAAGTACTACAGTGGCTTTTCATCTGTTCTTGATTTTGCAGAATGTTGTGGTTTTCTGTCATATTTTTATACTGTTGATTTATGATTCTTCTTATTCAGAAAATGCATGTGGTTGCAATGCCTGTTGGTCTGTGTTTAAGTAGCAATGCTTTAATGACCATCAGGTAAGCTTGTCTGAGACTGTAAGATGCAAGTAAGCTTTAATAAGCATACTGTTAAAGAATTACCAACATTGAAAGCCTTTTTGTTGTTGCCATGCAGACAATATTCCCATAACTAGATAGTGTATAAGCATTAGGTATTAAAATGCATATGGCAGTATTTGTAATAAAGGACAGGATTACATTATTTTCAGAAGATCATTACATTTGTTGGAGACTTGAAGTCATCGTTGCATGCTTTACCCATTAACTACACAATATGCCAATCTATCATGTGTGGTCTATAACCTGTGCAGCAATCCTTTAAGCAATTTATCTTGAGCATGTTTCTTGTTTGCTGTTCATTTTTTACTTTGATCATGTTTTCCCTATGAAACAAGTAGATAGTTGTTGTCAGGCAGCAGGTCTTTTTTGGATAAGAAACATTTTTACAAGTGGGGGTATTGCTACTTTCAGCATATTACTTGGTACTTTTCTACAGCTGATTATAAATTATAATTAGAACTGCAGTGCAAGGAGAAGTGGTTTGAGTTGAGTGCCGCTTGTTTTTTATACTTGATTTTGACTGGCATTCCAGTAATGTATTTAAAAATTAATTTATTTTTTCATGCCTCGCAACCTTTTTGTTTCCATCTAGATATTAAGTAAGTTGTCATGTAGCCAATGCATTGAAATATTTTTGTCTTCTACAATTCATTTTGTCTTGATTGGACTCTCATAATGACAGTTTGGCAGTGGCACCCAGTGCAGCGTATTTAATTAAAGTCCCAGTTTTTGTGTTTTTTAGCATAGCTCCACCCCTTTCTACTTGGTGATACCCCTTCCTGTTGATCCCACTCATTCAGCTGTCTCCTGTAGCCCCCCCTTTGATATAAAGTCACAAGCCACCACTGAGTATGTTATAGTCCTGCTGACCTTCATTCCTCACCTCTGTAGAGCATATCCCCACCTCTGCATGTTCACCTAAATCTGTTCCCTACTCTAAATACAATTCATAATGTCATCTGCAAACATCATAGTCAACAGGGACTGCTGTATGATTTTGTCTGTCAACCCGTCCATCTGCATTGCAAATAAGAAAGGGCTCACAGCTGATCCCTGATGTCATCCCATCTCCACCATAAACACATACATCACTCCAACTGCAGACCTCAAAGCTGTCACACCACCCTTGTACATATCCTGTACCACACTTACATATATCTCTGCCACTTATGACTTCCTCATACAATACCACAACTCCTCTCTAGGCACACTGTGATATGCTTTCATGAAGTCCAGAAAGACACAAAGCAACTCCTGACCTCCTCTGTACTTCTCCATCAACACTCTCAGAGCACACATTGCATCTGTAATGCTCTTTCCTGGCATGATACCATACTGCTGACCACTACTCATCTCCTCCCTGCTTAACCTAGCTGCCACTACTCTTTCCCTTAACCTCATGCTGTGACTGATCAATGTTATCCCTCCGTAGTTACTACAGCTCTGCACATCAACCCTATTCTTAAAATGGTACCCAAACACTTTCTCTCCACTCCTCATGCAATTTCTCACTTTCCAAAATATCATTAAGCAATCTGGTTATAAACAGCACTGCCATTTCCCCTAAACACCTTCAGGCTTCCACAGGTATGTCATGTGGACCAACAGGCTTTCCAGTATTCATCCTCTTCATAGCTATCCTTACTTCCTCCTTGGTAAGCCGTTGCACTTTCTGATTCACCATATCACATCATCCAAACTTCTCTGTCTCATTCTCTTCATTCATCAGCCTCTCAAAGCACTCTGTCCATCTGCGCAACACACTCCGCTCACTTGTAAGTATGTTCCCCTCATTACACTTTATCACACTTATCTGCGGCACAGCTTTCCTAGCTCAGTCCCTCTGTCTAGCCAATTGGTACAAGTCTTTTCATCACTCCATAGTGTCCAACCTGTCATGCAACTCTTCATATACCTCATCTTTAGCCTTTGTCACCTCTCTCTTTGCCATGCACCTCATCTCCTTATACTCCTGTCTACTTTCCTTATCTCTCTAACAATCCCACTCCTTCTTCCCCAACCTCTTTCTCTGTATACTGTCCTGCACTTCCTCAGTCCACCACCAGGTCTCCTTGTACTCCTTCCACCATCCACATGTCACACCAAGCACTTTTCTAGCCGTCTCCCTTACTAGCTCTGCTATACTTATACAGATATTTGGTAAATCATCACTGCCACCCAGTGCCTGTCTTGACTGTTCCCTGAACTCCATCTCACAATCACCCTTTTCCAGTTCCCTCCATTTGATCCATGATGCTGCCCTCACACTCCTCCTCCTCTTGATCATTGACATCATCTTACAGACCAACATTCTATACTGCCTAAATACACTTTCCCATGTCACCACTTTACAGCCTCCAATCTCCTTCAAATTGGCCCTCCTACATTGGATATATTCCAACTGTGTGCATCTTACTCCACACGTGTATGCCACTCTATGCTCCTCCCTCATATTACAGTACGTATTCATCACAGCCATGTCCATCCTTTTTGCAAAATCCACTACTATCTCACCATCTGCATTCCTGTAACACCATACATACCAATCACTTCCTCATCCCCTCTGTTCCCTTCACCAACATGCCCATTGAAACTGCTGCAATCACCACTCTGTCACCACGTCATCCAACTGACTTCACATTTCTCTTTCTCATCCATTGCACAACCAACTTGCATAGCATATGCACTAACAACAGTCATCATTGCACCATCAGATTCCAGCTTCAGAAACATCACTCTTTCAGACACTCATGTCATCCTCCAAAAATATGCTTGGCATAGTTTTCCTTCAGAAGAACACCTACCCCTTTCCTCCTCTCTTCCACACAATGATAGCACAATTGCGACCTGCCTCCCATACACCTAGTCTTACTTCCCTTCCATATGGACTCTTGCACACACAATATATCAACCTTCCCCAGCCATCATATCAGCTAGCTCTATACCTATACCAGTCATACTGCCAACATTACAAGTTCTTACCCTCACTACCACACTTCTAGCTTTTCTCCTCTCTTACTACCATATGAGTGTTGTACATCCTCCATGGTATGTCTGTCAGTGCAAAGGCTGTTGTGCTATCAAATGACTCAAGTATGTTACAGCAATATTAATACAGTGTCACCAATTTTGTCCTATTGCCCCCCCCCATGTATGTGTGGCATCCTACAGATGTCCTGCTCTAATGGGTTGAGAGGAATGGCTAGGCAACAAGAGTGTGAATACAGTGTGCCATACTGACATAGAACAGAAATGTATATGAGGTATTAGCTGTGCACATGTCAATATGAGTAAGTGTATCTGGCTGCCTCATAACAACAGAAATTGGATGCAAAATGTCAGTTAAAGAAGCTGTACATGTTGTACACGTGGAATCTTAGTTACTGTGCATCCAACAAAGCTACTGGTTGTTGCATTGCCCTGATACAGCCATGGATACTACAATAAGCATGACTATCATTTTGAAATTGGAGAGGTGTCCAACTGTGTTATGACTTTGTGTCCGTGCCTACTACAAACACCTATATGAACACCTACATACCTGTATGGACTCAGCAATACCTTACTTGTCACACCTGCCTCCATCAAAGTAGAGTAATTTCCTTTGCTGGACAGCAGCAATACACAAACCACATACTTGGTCCCTATATTGGCTGTACAGGACAAAGTAGGTGAAGGGACCAACCTGGCATCAAATCAGCCATTGTCTGAACAAGCATATAAGGTCACAGGTGGATTACTGTAAGATTAACTATGAGTACAAATTGGAGACATCCACCAAGGCCAATCACAAGGCCATCTTCCCATATGTCAGAAATCTCAGGGGCAACAAACCAACCCAACCTGTAATTGTGGTCAGTCAGACCACACACACAGACACACACACACACACACACACACACACACACACACACACACACACACACACACACACACATACACAAACACACACACACACACACACACACACACAACATAGCTAGAGGAAACCTGCTGCAGATAGGATTATGGCAAACATCATCTCCCTGGCTCAGCATCCCTATAGGTGGATATATACAACACCTGTACCCCTCCGCTCATCACCATGCAGCAGGTACATATTGCCTACTGAAACAAATGCAAGTATCCATGGGACATGACAACATCCTTGTCCATGGCCTACATGAACTCAGGCATGTGCTCCCAGCTCCATTACACACTGTAGTCACACTAAGCCTCGGCACCATTCACACCCCATTGACATGGAAGATGGCCAATGTCATCTGTCTACACAGACCTGAGTGGAGGATACAGGATTATGCAATTAACTGGCCCTCACTGGGGAGAATATGACACATCAGGACCAGGAGTGCAATGCAAGCTAATACTGTGCTTATAGATTACAGGGGCATGGTGTGGTTGTAAGTGGTGGCTACTGGTATTGAAGGTACATGTGCAGGTTCTGTACATACTGTTGCCAAATGTATGGGGTCCTGTGATGTGTTTCCCTGTTTATGTCTTCTAGGTGCAATGTCACATCAGAGAAGGACGTCATTTTCAGTTGCTGAAACCATCATCATCAAATCCATACTACAGCACCATTCAATACTGTTTGGCCAAAGCCAGCAACATCTGTAGGAGAGGACCACCCTGTGGGATGACCTTGTCCACAGGGTAAATTATGTCAGCTAGCATGCACGTAGAAGCGAGCAGGTCCGGCATCGTGCAACCACCCTCATACGCCATGCCTGGCAAAGGGCTGCTGCTGTAGCCAGGGACTGCACAGCCACATGTGGGGGCCCATCTATGCAGGCCCCACTGACACCCACCGATGAGCTCTTCATCCACCTTGGGGCACCCATCCCAGTACAACATCAGGGTACAGACCCCCACATGCTGGAGGTGGATGGTACCCAGACAATGGATGAGGAGTGGGCAGGTGGGGCCCCAGTGGAGATTAGTAGACTAGTGTCACAGGCATACTTGTATCTGTGGAGTATCTATGTGCATGTGACAGGTCAGATTGCAGTTGTGGATGGGGTTTTCTAATGCACAGAAGTGCACATCTATGGTGAAGGACAGCAAATTGTGTAGTATTTGGGGGTTGTACTGTAAATGTGCAGACATGCTGCATCCATTCTTTACCAATGCCACATGTGAGTCTGCTGTAAATACCTCTCTCCCACAACTACCTAGTTCCCTCTGGTCTGCATATGGGACAGCAGTCTGAAGCTGGGGTGTATGGAATTGTTCTGCTGTGGTTTGACAATATACCAGGCATGTGAAGAGCATGCAATTTACCATGCACACAACTATCACTCATAGCCATATTGCTTTATGTGCATGTTCACTCGTGGTGGGGTTAACTACATTGCATCACAATGGTCACCACAGGGGCATATCTGAAGAATATTTAACATTCCTGTAGCATACCTCACAGCCTGTCAGTGCAAGATGTCTGGACAAAGACCATCAAAATGGCGAGACAAGCGGCCTAAGGTAGGGACATGTGTGAAACATTATTCTTATACAGTGGATATAAAATGTGTACACACCCATGTTAAGATGCTAGGTGTTTGTGATATATACAAAATGAGACCACAATATGTCAGTCCACACCTTTTCCAACTTTTAATGTGACCCATAACATGAACAATTCACTTGTAAAACCAACCAATCTGTTGGGCACCAAATATGGAGTATACAAACCTTACAATAAGCTGGATGCATATGTGTACACACCCTTGAGATAATATTGTATTGCAGTAGCTTGTAATTTACTGACAACATTCAGTCTGCTTGGGTACACACCAGCCATCAAGTAAAGGCACTCTGAGTAACACCAAATAACAATCTGCTGTCCAAGTAGGATATTTATGACATTTGCTCAGTTGCCTGCAACAGCAACCGCCATGGCTTGCAGACAGCTTACAAAGCAGCAAAGGGATCTCATATTTGAAAAGTATCACTCAGGAGTATGGTACGACAACATTACCACAGCATTGCATACACCATGGAACACAGTGGAGACCGACATCAAAAGGTGGATTGAATAAGGGACAACAGTGCTGTTGAAAAGAACTTGATGTCCCTCCAGAACTGATGACAAGACATGTCCAAACCTGGTCAGGGGAAGCTGCCAGGAGACATACAGCAACACTGAGGGTGTTGCATGAAACTCTTGCAAGTACTGGTGTTGTGTACTACATGTGAGAACAATCTCCCATATTCTGCATAAGTTTGGCATATTGGGTAGGGTCAGAAGATGGAAGCATTTCTTCACACCAAAAGACATCCAGGGGTGGATACAACTTGCAATACAGTGCATCAAGTCTCCCAAAGGCATATGTGAAAATGTGTTATGGTGTAATGAGACTATGGATTGACCTCACAGCCACAATACTAAAAGGTACATGTGGTGCACAAGGAACACCTCTCTTCACCTGAAGACCACCATCCCATGGTGAATCACACTGGTGGTATTGGCCTGCTGTGGAGTTACTGTTCTAAAGCTGGAACTGGGCCTGAAGTCACAGTGGTGGGAATTCTGAACATTTCAAAATAACACTCACGTCTGGCCCACATCCATCAGGCGTCTGCAAGAATGCTGAGGATGGGGATGGGTTTCAGCCTTCAACATGTCAAAGACCCGCAGCATACATCCAAAGCTACCTAAGAATGGCTCCACCTGAACACACTCATGGTTATTGATTGGCCCAGCCAGAGCCTAGACTTAAACCCGATAGAAAAGCCCCAGTGTGACGTGATGAGGGCTGTGCATATGAGCAGCCCTTGCAATCTTACAAAGTTGGGGGACCTTTGCAAGGAAGAATGGCCAAATAATGCCAAGTTAAGATGTGCCATGCTGATAGACACCTGCCCAAGAAGACTGAATGCTGTAAGTTACTTACAAGGTGCTTCAACAAAGTACCATTTTAAGGGTGTGCACACTTATGCAACCACCATACTGTACATATTTCAGTCATTATATTTTACACATTGCACATTTGCTTGTTTATCAATTGGATTGCACAGGTCATATGTCACATGATAGGTGGGTACTATATTAGAATGCATTATTGTGGTATCATCTTATATATATTACAAGAACATGGCATGTTAACAGGGTTGTATACACTTATCATATCCACTATAAGTTTTGAAGGTTGATGGTGTAACAGGAATTGTGTGACCATACATTTAATGCTGGTTTGGAGGTTTGAAACTGAAATGTATGTCATTAATCAGTGACATCAGTCCTCAGATCATCCCAGTTATGTATCAAACAAACACAGGGGTTATGAGGAACAGAGGAAACATATGATCCAGACATCAACACATTTTGTGAGGACATGTACAGTTGTGAGGTTTGTTCTGTAGTAGTTGCCACTGGGCTATACAGGTGAACAGCAATGATGTGTACATGGGTGCAGTCTGTGCTGTGGAAAGGCCATCACCTATTACACTACGCACATATCCCGGAGCTCTATATTGTTAGTTACATTTAGTAAAACTGGCTGAAATGCATGATTTTGAGGGACGTGTGTCATGCATGTCACCATTTGGGTAATGTGAGGTCTGTGTAACAGATTTGTGCCACCTCACCTGTGTGTGTGTGTGTGTGTGTGTGTGTGTGTGTGTGTGTGTGTGTGTGTGTGTGTGTGTGTGTGTGCGTGTGTGTATGTGTGTGTGTGTGTGTGTGTGTGTGTGTGTGTGTGTGTGTGTGTGTGTGTATACCAGCCAATCTCAAAGTGCAGGTATTAATGTACATATGTTGTCTTCTCCTCACAGGTGGCGAAGGGGTTCGGGGTCCCTACCACTTGGAAATTGATGTCATTCTCTGCAGTCTGAGAATGATGATAGGAATAGTGAGGTACAGGTGGAGTTGTCAGCAGCTGAATCTGTGTCATTGGTTCACATCCCACTCTTGTCCACACCATCCCCATGCATAGTGACAATGCCCACACATACTCCATCACCAGTGGTCACAGATGATGGATAGTTGGCAGGTGGTGGCATGGAACAGGCTAGTGTGACTGTTGCAGGTGTGAGTGTAGACACTGCCCATAGCCAGAGTGCAGGCAAGGACCCACACAGGCAGATGGACAGGGGTGCTCACAGGAGGGCTGCTGATAATCAAGTTGCTGTCACATGTGCCACAGCAGGTGTCTCCAGATGCATGTTTTGGGCTGTCATGGATGCAAAGGCACATAGTGAACACTACACCAGACAATTACTCAGGGTGGTGGATGCAACACTTCCTGATTTACGTGGTGGCATACATGACCTTGTTGAGGCCACATATCAAAATACTGATGTCATGAATAGATGGTGGGGTGAGACCTTGGCAATCCTCGACCGTGGCATGTCTGTGTTAAAGTGTGTGGTGGGAAATGGGCATCAGCCATGTGGACGTAGGTCAGCACCAACAACAGGTGAGAGTCTACAGGGCCGTGCACCTTCACACTCCTGTAGTGGCAGTGACACCAGCACTACCGAAGGGGGGTTGCTGTCTACATCACACTGGAGCAGGCCATGGGCACATGGTCCTGGACAGTCCTGTCAGGGCAACAGATCCAGCAGACAGCAGTCATTATCAGGAAGCAGTACTGCATCTGGCCTTCGGCCTGGTGGTTTCAGTGATACCCCTGGCAGGACCAATTCCCATCTCCATGGCCAGAGACAGTAAACTGGACACCCTGCCAGGTATGGTCCACTGCTGTCCCACATACCCCTGTGTAGGGCAGCCACATGGCCTGACTGTGTGCATACATACACAGACACATCTGTATCACAGTCAAATCACCTCCAGACACACACAGCACCTTTGCATAGCCCATCTATTGGATACTCCTTCAAACACACATACATAATGTCAACTGTATGGCCCAGCCTAGGCCTCTGGCAAACCCACACCACATCTTGTGCATATGATGATACATATGCCACATCCCTGCCATCCATAACATCGATGCAGGGAAATTCTAATATGGGTCTGATGTACAGGGTCAATATAGTACAGTGTAGCTTTGTAATACTATGTAAGGTGCTGTCTGCTTGCATTTGTTTTGAGTACACATACAGGTGTATGTACCTTATTAGCCAGGGTGCATTATTGCTGTTACTACCACTGACTGAATGTAGTCTGACATGCTGTATTCTGTTTGTGTTCCAGGTGACTGTGTGTCTGCAAACTGTGGCCCTGCAGACATTCCCAAGAAGGAGTATGGCAGATTGGGAATACAGCAACCATGTCACAGGAAAGTACTGCTTTATAAGTACATGTACCAGGTGTGTATGCTTGCAACATTGTGCAAGGGACACTGTTGTCAGACAATGTGACCCTGCATACATACCCTTTGTCACAGACAGGTAGCCTTCAGACATGTCACCTCAGTGTTATGTAGTACCACAGGCTCATATATACAGAACAAGTTATTGCTGTACTGTCTGCAGGTCCCTCACAAGCGTAGCCATTACATTAACTGCAACAGATTCACTTGTCAACACCTGTTGGCCCTGCCATTTCTTTCCCATACACTCATCCCTGATGCAGTTGATGAGGGCATGCATGATACAGTGTATGACAGGTTTGTGGTATGTATTCCTGAGTTTACCGGGAGGAACAGGGAAACAAAATGGTATAGCCTTTGTGCGCGCACACAAACACACACACACACACACACACACACACACGCACACACACACACACGTACTAAGGACTGACACATAGGATGTGCATACACTAACACAAACACAGTTGGCAATAGATAGATTAGTAAACCTAAATATTTCCTTTGATGTACTGCAGTACTACATACACATGACATACCCCACATAGATTATATGCATGGGACAAAACACACTACCTCTTACAACATGTAATGTTCTGAATGTCTTCATGAATTGTGAGTTAACCCACCAGAAATAGGTTGTGGAGTCAAGTATTCCTCCTATAAGCCTGGACAAGTGATAGTGTAGCAGACATTGTATCAGCATGATGTTCCAGTCAGGTATGATACCTGATGCTGGCATGTGTGTCACGAGTGAATGGGTAACAGAAAGTTCACACCAGGAATCATACCAACAGCTCTACTAGATAGGGGCCAAGGGTACTAGCTGCTAGATCAAGGGCCTAGGGAACTAACCAAAGGGGCGGTGAATACCGCACAATGTGGCTGGGCTAATATATGCCTTTGGGCAGATATCCCAGTACCTACCTATGAACCTATGAACCTATACAGTCACTGTGGCCGATTTGGCAACAATATCACATACATGGGCATTTATAAGAGACACAGACCACATATAGTTTGCAAACATCTGGATATTTCATACTCATCTCTACAGAGGACTGCTATTGCCTGCACAATGGTTTAACATGCTGCATGTAAGGCAGGTGCCATTACCACACTATATAAAGTAATTCCATCAGGAGGTGGTAAAAAGGTGTGGATGGTACACACGTCTAAATGGTATCAGCCAAACAGAATATGATCTTCACCCAAACACACACACACACACACACACACACACACACACACACACACACACACACACACACACACACACACACACACACACACACACACACACACACACACACACACACACACACACACATATGCACAAGCAGTTGTCACTATTGAGATTAGAGCTCTTACCTATCTAGTTATTTCTACTATAGTGTCATGCAGTTGTCAGATGCACCACGGAGTTTACATAATTTAATCTTGTCCCATGGTACTTCTAAGGTGAATGACATCAGCAGGCCTAGTAAAATAAATTGATGGGAAGTTTACAGGGGGGGTACACAACTCAAAATGGTATAACCTCCACAGTATATGATTCTCACACAAACACTTACCAGTATTGAGATGAGAACCGATACCTATTTAATTATTTTACTATAGTGTTACACAGTTATCAGACGCACCACGAAGCTTACATTATTTTGCCTCATCCTAAGGTACTTCTATGGTGAATGACATCAGCAGGCCTAGTTAAGTAGGGTAATGGGAAGTATACATGGTGGTATACAACTCAAAATGGTATATCCCACACAGTATATGATACACACACACACATACTGGCCAGTACTGAGATTAGACCCCTTGCCTATCTAGTTATTTGTACTATAGTGTTACTCAGTTATCACATGCACTACAGAGCTTACTAACCTGACAGCTGGCCAAAGGTGCTGATAACTGCACAGCTGAGGTAAACTATTACAGGTGCCAGGAAGTCTGCCTTCAGTTCTTCCCTTAGATTTTGCTACTTCTTTCTCTACAGCACTTCAAATAGCACAATAGATTTGCACTTCAACAGTTTTTTTTTATCAATTATTCTACCATACCTGAGAGCCATCAGCAGTAGTTATTCCTCAAGGAATTATCTCCAGTACTTAGTAGTTAAGACCACCCCTCCTGGCATGATTAAAGTGCAGTACTCTGTGCTTTTGCCCATTAACCTGGTGCACTTCGGCATTCTGAGGCACTGTTGCAACTGCCTCATGTACACAGGCAGCCCTCTCCTCTACACTCCCAACACTTAGACTTATGAGAGATACCCCTATATCACCAAATTGAAGATATGCACACTACAGCAAAGACTGGACTAGCTGGTCAAGAGGAGAATGGTCAACACCTGCACCACACCATACAGAACACATACCCCTCCTGAACACCCATTATCACAGCTTTGACATACAAACAATAACTACACGCCCACCTTCACAGAGGTACTCAATAGTCATTTACCCAGACAGCACAGACCACTAGGAGAGACACCCACTCAACCACCACAACACAGCACAAACCTCAGGGCTCATATCTCACCTACACTTTGTGCCCCTCAACCTAAGCCCCTAAGGGTAACCATCTTCCCTAATACAGTAATCATACGTGACTCAATATTGAGGCACACAGATGTCACACTCAATAGGTTGAACATGGAGAAGGTAACAGTCAGCTGTCTATCAGGTACCAGAATCCAACACCTAAAACACTCAATCAGGTCACTTGATAACAACTACAAGTATCACTCTGTCATTGTTCATGTGTGTGTGAATGACCTGAGATGCACCTCTCTGGACTACATGCAAAGAGACATGGTGGAGCTCTCAGATTATGTGGGCCAGGCATACATGACAATAGCCCTGAGGAGTATACTACTGTCACGCAGAATGATACCGCAGTACAAAAAAACAAATGATTGACTTCAACAATTGGGTTAAAGTGTCTGCTGTCATTCTCAGGGGACACAGTATCTGTCTGCTTGGGATGACATGATTGACAAACTGTGATGGCTTGCCAGAGATGGCCTGCATCTGTCAACCCTGGATTTCCAGATACTGGCTAAATGTCTTGCCACCCCTATAGTGCCTTTTTAGGTGGTGTTCCAAATCAAAGTACCACTGTAACAGCTATACATATATGAAATCTGAGGGTCATACTGCTCAACACTAGGCATCTAAAACTCGAGACGCAGCCACTCAAAGAACTCCTCAAAATGGAGAACATTTACATTTGTGCCTGTAACAGAGACCTGGTTTACAGCAGCAGACAGCACCCCTGCACTACCAAGCTATAACTCATTCCATATCTGTCAGCCCAAAAACATGGACCACAACTCCAAAGGTGGTGATGTCTCCATATTAATAAAGGATATGCACACTGCCAGACTAATATCCCAGCATAATGCACTTGGGATACTTCAGGTACAACTGACATTGGGTAATGGTGCAATCCAGGTCATAGCCTTTTATAGGTCCCCATCCATGTCCATAGACTCTCACTCCACATTCCTCAGCACCCTGGAATCTATCAAGGTCCAGCCCAACACTCTCATACTAGGAGACTTCAACTACCCCTCCATCAACTGGGTACAATAACCAAGCACAGATACACTGGCCCAACTCTTCCTAGAATTCATCAGCTCCAATGCCCTGGACCAGCTCATTCTGACACCCAATAGAGGAAGCAACATCCTTGATCTGTGTTGATTACTGACATATGGGACCATTGCTTGACAACAATAGTCAGTCCTTACCTGGTCAGATCCAACCATAAAGTCATCACCATGGAAATCCACATCTCACCCACACCCCCTGCAAAGGTAACCACATTGAAAACCTTCTCCAAAGCTGACTTTTGATTCCTACAAACAGAGGTGGCTAACTTCACAGCATCCATGCCAATGGAAAATACCTACATGACTGCCAAATCATATGCAAATGCACTCTACAGACATGTACATCAATGCATGGAACTAGCCATACCCAACAGAACCATGACACTCTCCTCCAAACACTGGAGGCCAATCTGGTGGTCCCCTGCCATTGATAACCTGTGCAACAAAAGGACAGAACTGTAGCAGAAAAAGGTGGGGTCCCAAGAACGACAAAACTCCTTAGCCTCAACAACAACTTAAGATCCCTCATGAAATCATGTAAAGCCAGCTATGGTGGCAGTATTGCAGCAGACACTGACAACAATCACAAAAAGTTTTTGATAATTATAGCAAGAAGCTCCATGCCAATACACAGAAGTGCTCTGAGTTACTGCACAATGCTACTTCCTATACTGAGCCAACAGTTATAGCCAACATTCCTGCCAACACATTCTGTTCCAGCTTTACCCCTCTCCCCCTGCTAGGGAAACAATCAGAATGCCAGAAGAATGCCAGGCACACAGGACTGCTGCCAGCCAGGTTACACCTGCATTGTACATGGGCAGGAATACAGCTTTCATGGGACCCCAAATTATTCATGGCTGTGTTCTACATAAACTACAAAGACACCTGGCACCACATCTGTGTGCCTTGTTCAGTCACAGCCTCACCTCAGGCTTTGTCCCTCCCAAATGGCACACTGCTGCAGTTATCCCACTCCATAAAGGTATAGCAACTACAGACCCTGGGAATAATCAGCCCTTTAGCCTGATGAGTCTGATATGTACAGCTATGGATTGCATCATCAGGGACCTGATTGACAAACATATAGGTAATGTCTTAACTCTGGAACCCACACAGTTTGGCTTTGTGAATGGGAGGTCATGCCTCTTCATCCTCATTGACTTCTTTGAGTCAGTCACCAGGGCTGTGTATGACAGTAAGGCACTACATACAACCTACATCCAACTGGCCCAGGCTCTTGATACCATTCCTCAGTCAGGAATTATTGATGAATCCACCAAACTAGGCATCAACCCCTATATCACTAGGGGGGTTACACATTGCCTCACAGATAGAACACACAGTGTGAAAGTAGTGAGCACCAAGTCAGACTGCCAACCAGTCATGAGTGGAGTCCAACAGGGATCACTCTTGGATATTCTCCTGTTCAGCATCTACTTCTCAGGAGTCCAGGCCAACACAAATGAACTCTGGCTGAGGAAGTTCACAGATAACTGCAAAATGGGAGCAATCATTGACTCCACAAGTGATGTAGACATCCTACAGAAATCCCTCACTGAGACCACTGACTGGTGTGGAAGCCATGGCCTGAAGCTTAACACCACAAAATGCATCATCAGCCTCTTTGGTAAAAACTCAGTTCCCACTAAGTACCTCATTGATGGGAGCCCACTGAACACTGTAGGCATTATAAGAGATCTGGGGGCACAGGTGACAGCAATCTCTACTTTAACCACCACATTGCGACTGTGGTCAGGAAATTCTTCTATGTGGCATATCTCATTACCAAGGGTTTGCATCCAGGAAGGAAGAGATCATTGTCTCTCTGTACTCTTCCCTCATTAGAACAATCATCAAATATAATGGCCCATTTAGCATGCACCTCACTAGACACCTTGCAACAGCTGGAGAGCCTCCAGAAGTACCTCACAAAGAGGATCCTAGGCATTAAACACATGTCCTACACAGACAAACTCAAAAGACTCCAGCTATTCTCTGTCTCATATCACCTACTTAGTGGAGATCTCTTCTTGACTTGCAAAGCCATGTCTAATGCAGCTCTTGTACAAATGCTACATCTAAAGACATCTCAATCCCTCTGCACCACACACTGCAGGGACCTGGACCTCACTACCACAGTCAACACAACATGCTGAAGTGATAGGTTGCTCACCCAGATACTGCATCATGCCCTGGAATAGACTTCCCATACATGTCAAGCAAAGCACCTAGATATCCCTGTTCCAGAGAGATCTTGATGAGTGGATGGGTAATAGGAAGTTCACCCCAGGGATCCCTCCAGTGGCTCTACTTAATGGAGGCACTGGATGCTAACATTGGGTGGTGCAATGGCAGGGCACTTCTATGGGCTAGGTTTGTAACAGCTCCAGGGGCATTAGCCTAGTACACACCTATGAATCTGTAAGGGGAGTGACATCAGCATGACTGATAAAGTAGGTCAGTGGGTGGAAAACTTATCAAAGTACTTCTTCCTACAAACATAAACAGTTACACACACACTTATACACACACACACACATTTTCCAGATCTGAGAGTAGAACCCCTTCCTATCTAGATATTTGTTCTATAGTGCTTCACAGTTATGACATGTGCTACAGAGCTTACTGGGCTATCAACTGGCCAAAGGTGCTGATAAGGGGAATGACATCAGCAAAAGTGATAAAATAGGCCAGTGGGTGGTAAACTTATCAAAATACTTCTTCCTACAAACACACACACACGCACACACACGCACACACACACACACACACACACACACACACACACACACACACACACACACACACACACATTTGCCAGATCTGAGAGTAGAACCCCTGCCTATCTAGTCGTTTGTACTATACTGTTACACAATTATTGCATGTGCTACAGAGCTTACTGGGCAGAAAACTGGCCAAAGGTGCTGATAATGGGAATGACATCAGCAAGAGTGATAAAGTAGGCCAGTGGGTGCGAAACTAATCAAAATACTTCCTCCTACTAACATACCACTTACACACACACTTATCAGATCTGAGATAGAAACCCTGTCTATTTAATTATTTGTACTATAGTGTTACACAGTTATCACACATGCTACAGACCTTGCTGGGCTAACAATTGGCCAAAGGTGCTGATAAGGGGAATGACATCAGCAGGAGTGATAATGTCGGCCAATGGGTAGGAAACTTATCAAAATATGTCTTCTTCCAAACACACACACACACACACACACACACACACACACACACACACACACACACCCACACACACCCACACACACCCACACACACACACACACACACACACACACACACACACACACACACACACACACACACACACACACATTTTCCAGATCTGAGATTAGAATCCCTGTCTAGCTAATGAGTTGTACTATACTGTTAAGCAGTTATCACACAAACTATGAAGCTTACTGGGCTGACAACTGGCCAAAGATGTCGATAAAGGGAAGACATCAGCAGGACTGATAAAGTGGGGCACTAGAAAGTGTTGTGGGTGGGAATGGCCTAAAAGTGTTTCAACTACAAACAAACAAACACACACTCCCTCACTCTCACATACACAACTGTCACAAACACACACAGTTGGCATTATTTAGATTAGAACCCCTACCTATCTAGTTATTTATACTATAGAGTTACGCAGTTATTACATGTGCTACAGAGCTTATGAGGGTGATTAGTGTCCAATGGTACTTCTAAGGTGAATAAAAGCAGCAGATCTTGTGAAGTAGGGCAATGTGAAGTGTACTGAGTAGGAAGAGTCTCCTAATACTTAGACCTATGGACACACACAGGCAGGTGATGTGATATTATAAACCCAACCTCAGTAATGTTACACAATGGCACTCACCTTTTATGCTGGCACATACAACTGTTTATGACAGGTATGCCACTGTCCACAGCAGGACATCACTGTATGCCATTCAGGGTATCCGTGTGAGTGACTCACTCTGTCTGTCTCCCCCTATGTCTCTCTCTCTATCACTGTCTGCCCTTCAGTTGCCCACATCTATGTGTGTATGCTTGACATATGTTGTTATCTGTTGCCCATATAAATATATATATATATATATATATATATATATATATATATAGATATATTTATATATATATGGATCTAGGACGTATGTTCGAAAGATCAAACATCTGAATTCATTTAGGGCGAGCATACTTACGCAAAAGTGATTTTCACCGAAGAAGCACTTTTGCGTAAGTATGCCTGTTGCCAAGGCCGTACTACGATGCAGATAAGAGAAAATTCCATTTTCCCCACTGTAGTGTGGTCTCGGAGGGAGAATATTAAAGTAGGGGGGTTTGGGGACACAGCACCCCACATGGGGGGGCAAAGCCCCCTGCAGAAACGTTAATGTAGTGTTTTTTTTTTATTAACACGCTTTAACGAAAGTGCTTTTTCGATGAAAGCGCTTTCGTTAAACTGTCTTCGGTGGTTATGGATTTGGACGTTTGATCTTTTGATCAAATGTCCTAGATCCATATATATATATATATATATATATATATATATATATATATATATATATATGCATATATATATATATATATATATGTGTGTGTGTGTGTGTGTGTGTGTGTATGTGTGTATCTCATGCAACAGATGCACACATATCACATATGGGCCAACTCCAGGAAGCTAAGGGTAATCCTGTCTTATGTGTGTGTGTGGGGACATTTGAGATGTACATAGCTGTCTGTATGCACAGACATATATACACAATGCAGTCATATATTCCAATGTGGGTTCCAACATGCCCTGTGATTCTCTAAAAGTAGGAGCATGCCCAGTGTGACCTTCTATAATTAAAGTGGGACTCCATTCCAGAGATAGGTGTACTCCAGTCCAGGGTTTTGTGTGCTACAGCCATACGTCTCATGAGTACACAGGACTTTCCGCAGGGTACTTGTTTTGTTTAGCAGACATTTTCTTTCAATTGTGTAGTCTGGAACTGCAATGCATCCTTAGATCATCACAGTGCTTTACCAGAGGAATACTAGTTGTATGATGCTTAGACCAATATTATAAGGGCAGCTATGTAAATTCTTGCCCAGCAAGTCCATTTGTGAGGTGTGGCTACAGCCAGTGCAGTAATGAAACATGGCTGTGTACAGTCCAGCAATCTGGTGATATACTAGGTGGGGATCTCCTGCTTGTGTGGTATCTTTGTATCCTGAGATGTCATATCCTTGTGTGGGAATACCTCTCACCTGTACATTTTATGGCAGGTTATCCAGGTGTTTGTCTAGAGGTTTCATCTTTGCTATGTAAACTTGTGTTTTTATGGTGAGTTAGTTGCATATACTTGAAGTGTGATGTTATAAAATAATACAGACATTACTGTTTCAGAATACATAACCGTCAGACAATTCCCACTGCTGCAAATCTTTCACCCTACCAACTTTCTCAGTATGTAAGGGTGATATTCACAACACATGCCTATCATTGTGCCTTTGTTCCACTTTTATTTCTGCCCTTGTCCAGACATCTTGCTGTCAGAGGTTGGACGTTATGGGCGTGGCTACAGAGTGCATTCAACTGTGCAGGCATGTCTATTATATGTAAAAGCAAACATAAGAAAAAAGGATTATTGAGAATGACCACTGGCAACAGTATCACAAAACACTTATGTTCACAAAAGCCTTGGCACCTCTGCTACACATCCTTCAAGATGTAAGTAATATATGTAGTATATTCCACATAGCACTGTGACTTCCAGGCATGTCAGTGGCAGAGCAGTGGGTGTCACTGATATGCATAACAGTTGGCACTGCAGTTATCTGCACATGGTCTTGTCAAAGACAGCACTGTACCTAGGGCACTACAAGATGACTGCCATGAGAATGTGCTGGCCAGATCCATACAGTATTAATCACACATACACATAGCTCATTGACCCCGGCATATTGTGGACAGGCAACATGTTTTCATGTGTATTGGTACAGCCCTGCCATTGTATGCTATGCTGCTATTCCCCTGTAAACATACATATTACTGCATTTGTGTGGGTATATGGGGGACATACCTGTCAACTGTATACTTTTGCACAGACTGTGGTGATATTTGCTTTACATTTTGGTTCCATTTACCATACTATTGTGCCATGTCTTGGGGACTAGAGGCATATCAGTAAAGAGCCCAGGTCAGATTGTGCTGGCATGCATTTGAATTTCAGACGTGTTACCCTTCATAGCCTTAATGCAACTGCATGTCCTGCTGTACTATCATTGTGTGAGTCTGTAGGGGGTTACTTCAACATTGCTGCCATTTGTGTTCATTTCCAGACATTCCTCTGTGGGTTTCTACAGCTGACTTGCTGTGTGGGTGCGAGGGGTGGTTATGGGGCCCCAGCCTGACATCCATGCCTATGACCCCCAGTTAGTTGTCCCCACACATATACTGCTGTGGGATTTGCCACCTTGGGTACTACTGCATAGTTCGGGGAGGCCAGTTTTGACCAGACATTTGCTGGTGTTCCACATAGCTGTCAGTTGTGTGCTGCTGTCCCAGAAGGCCATCCCATTCCCTTGTATACATACAGCATTACGATATATATGCTAGCAGAACATACTAATCCATTCATTTATTGTTCAGACGACTGGCTAATCTTGTGCTTGTGGCACTTATGAGGATGGTGCTTGAGGGCTGCCTATGTTGGATGCACACAGTACACTGCCTATACATGGTATGTTACCAGTAATGTGATATGTATGTCATCCATTTTACTGTGTGTGTGTGAGTCGGAGAGAGAGGTGTCAGTCCCTGGGGTCTCTACAGTGTCAGTGTGTGTGCTATGCATTGCCTGTTTGCCAAGGCCTGAGCATACTGGGCATGCTTCCATCTGCCTACAGGATCAGGCTCAGGGACCTCCTCCTGTGAATCCCTCTGTACCTGTGGGGACCTTGGCAATGGTGGTGGGCTGTGAGGTCCTTCCCTATGTTGTTCCTACTGCAGCTGTTTCCACAGGATCATATTGTGTAGCATGGCACATACTATGAAAATGTGTGCACATGTGGCTGGAGAGTACTGCAAGGCTCCACCAGATATGTCAAAGCAGCAGAGCCATGGCTTGAGCATCGCAAACACATACTCTATAATGTTCTTGGTTTGTGCATGTGCCTCATTATGGTGTTCTTGCGTGGGGGTGAGTGCATTTCTAATGGGTGTCATCATCCATGGCTCCAGTGCATAGCCAGCATCCCCCACTAGATAGTCATACAGGATGTCCCCACTGGCAAATGCCTAGTATAGCTGTGACGAATGCCAGATGTGGGAGTCGTGATAGCTTACAGGGCTGCCAGCACACACATTCCTGATTGCACATGACCTGGCAGTTGATGGAGGGGAAACCCTTGTGGTTGATGTAGACCATACCCTGTTCACTGGGTGGTGCTTTGATGTGGATGTATGTGCAGTCTATGGTACCTAGTACCTGCAGGTGTTCTGCTACATGGTGGGAGACATGCATATTTCTAGTCCTCTCCTCACGGGTGTTGGGTAAGTAAATTTGCTCACCGCATGTGGTAGCATGGCATCCAGAAACTGGTGGTGTACCCTGGATGCAGATGCCTGTGAGACCCCCCCATAATGTCCCCAGTAGGTCTTTGGAAAGTACCTGTAGCTAGAATTCTTAAGGCTACCCATATCTTGGTATCCACTGAAATGGGTTCTCCTCTGTTGGTTATAGGTCTGAGTTGAGGCCGGCACAGCTCTGTGATTTGCTGTAGTATGTCTCTGTCCACCCTGTAGTTCTCCACTATATCCAAGTCATGTAGCCCCTGGTAAGTTACCCTCTGTCTGAACACTCTTCTCCTCCTCCTCGGTCTGTGGCAGTTGTCAGCATTATCCTCCTCTCCACCCTCAGCCTCTAGGACATACTGATAGTTCAGGGCAATAGCAGCCCCTAAAAATTTTCCAGTTAAAATTCCCCCACATATATACACCAGTGGTGCAGAGTTTGTGGGAAAAAACAGACTGTAAGGTGTTTCCATATTTTATACTGTTGTGCTGCAGATGCCTGTATGTTTGGCTGACTATGATGCATTCCATCTGCCAGCTATGTTATTTGCACATGAATTCTTTAGCTGTGCTATTTTTCTTTTTCCCCATCCCGTTTCCTCCCCTGTTAAGCCCTGATGCACGACATGCAAACCCGGTACTCAGATGTAAACAGTCCTGCTATTTCCTGTGTTTTTTTTTCTTTGTCTTTGTTTTAGACTGGGTGCACCCCACGCAAACCCATTTAGTTGATGTAAAGAGTAGGAAATGGCCCTCCCCTGGGCGCGAACATGCTCCTCAGTTTAAGCAATAAGACAATACAGCCACAGACACACACCCTTGCTTAGCTGTGCTTAGCTAAACTTATCTATGTGCCTCAGGGCTCCAATGTGTTTACAACATGTTTTACACACACCCTTTTCATGTCTGTTGCTCCTCCTAGTTACAACATTGTGTTAGAACACCTACAAGGTGGGTGCAGTTTGGGACCTAGAAGATTTTTGTGATTCCATAAATTTCCTTTCATTTGCATACCTCACTGCCTTAGTCCATAGTTACTGCACTTACACAGAGCCTTTCCCCTTGACAACCACTGTTCCCTGGTATTGTTTTCATTCTGCATGCCATATACTATAATGGCAAAATGCAGATTTCCATTAAAATTGAGTTTTCACCTTTTTTTTATTTTCTGCCCAATCCCGTTTGCATGCTGCTGCCCTATGCTTAAATGGCGAAGATCAGCCAAAAAAAAGTTTTGTTTTTATGCAAAATAATCTGTTTTTCATGCCAATGGCCATATATTTGGCCATTGACATGCCTAACCACTCTAATACATGCTTTTTTGAGAGCTGTCATGTCGCCGTTTTGTTATTTGCAGAAATGTATTTGGTTAGTAACCGAATACATTTCTGCAAATAACACTGTTCCTGCATGGATGCCTGGCTGCTTGGTGAATCACTAATTCACCTCATTTGCATGATTTTCACCAGCAAATGAGGTAATTAGCATTCTGTAGCAATATCTGTGCAGGAACAGTTCAGCTGTTTGCTGGGTCGCTCGGCGGCCATATTCCATGCAGGAGCGGCTACACTGTTTCTGCACGGGATTTTTGGCTTCCTGAATACTGAGGAAAAGATAAAAGCAGCTCAGATGAATTTTCATGCAAAATATGAAAATGAGCCTGGATTTACATGAATAACTTTTAAGACCACCAGATAAAGTTGCAGTCATGCAAGACTGGAGACAAATGTTTTAAGAAAGCATGAACTTTATCAAGGGAAGCAAAAGTAGCAATCATGTTAGAAATAATTGGGAAGCAGTTCATATTAATGTAAGAGAGCAATGACTATTAAGATAATTGTGTCTTTCATTGATAATGATGGTCAGATGCAGATTATTCATGTTAATACTGAGAACATGAGTGTCATTTATAAATGAAAATTCTTGACAGCAGCAATGGAAAAGTATGGGAAAGCAGTCATAAAGGCAATGTGAAAAAATACATTTTACTTTTTTTTTTAATTATAGGATATGCTACTCAGGATTTAATTACATGATGCTAAGTGAGTGAAGTATAATGTTCTACATTTTCAACAGTCTGTTATTTTGTTGAGATAGATGTTGCTTTGTTGAGATAGATGTTGCTTTACTGTGGGATTTTGTGACTGTCACTCATTAATGAAATTTGGCAATATACATACATAAAAGTGGTAGGGAAGGATGGACCTCTGTTAAAATTGGCATAAGACAGCAGTGTAATGAGAAATGCCTGCAATACTATTATGCATTTATGATTATGCTGTACAGGTTAATACAACACAATTTCAACTGGCTGAAGTTGGACTTACAGTATGCATATTTGAAAATGGGTGTTGTGCCACGTTAGGTGATTTTGTGCTCAAATCTTTGATTTATTGGTGATGAAGGCAGGCATTATTTCATTGCTGTGTTGTTTGGCTGATGATTGCCTCAGGTTTCAGTACGGTACTTTTGCATGTTGTTTTAGTTAAATGAATAATGTAACAAAAGGGATCCAGATAGAAAAAGGGCAATGTTGGCCAGAAAGAGAACAGCATCTTCATGGCCACCTTTAGGACCTATGACAAACTCTTTTTTGGAGAAGTTGAACCCAAACAAGCTGAGAGTGCAGAAACCTAGAATTAATGATTATAGATCTAAATGCTGTTGGGGGAAGAAACTATAAATTAACAAAGTCTAAGAAGAGGACCAATAATATATAAAGGGATGTGCCAGAGAAAAGGCTACACCTGATGAGGAATACTTCCTTTCTATTTTAGGAGATGACTATGACACAGATGACAATGGCACTGGAGTATTCAAAGATGGTCACTGCCTATTACTCACATCAGCAACATCAACACGCATCTGCTCAGAAAGCTCGGTTTGATCATTATAACACATTTACATAGAAAAATGAATGCTCAAGAGAAATGATTACATGTTATACTTAGCAATTACTGTTTACAGTTGAACCCTCCATTTTACATATAATGACATTAAAGAGAGTGTGCAAACGTGTCCACCATACCTGCTTAAACAGTTTACACTAGTGTACTTCATTGTTTTACAGGGTAAGCAGCAGAAGCAATCCTTTCCACTGTACCTGCAAATTGGAGGATTTCAGCATCCAAATAGCTGACAGTGATGATGATTACATAGTTGTATTTATGAGACAGCCTGAGTAAAGGGGCACACAGTCCCCAAGTTTAATGACAGGATCTCCCACATGACAACATGTTAGTAACTCTGCAGGAAGTGACACTGGATCACAAAGTCAAGCACATACTAACATTGCATTACAGGTTGTACAAAGAAAAATCCCATGCACCTCAACACCAGTGTCTCCAGACCCTCAGGAATAACCTCTGGATAATGGAAAAAATTCAGAGGTAACAGTGTCTACTATGACACTTTTACAAAGGGGTGCAAGTCACAAGTATTTGTCACAGCTACCCCGAGGAAACATGTAAACCATTCACTGCCCAGCACCAAATGTGCTATGTCATTGTTAAGGCATGGTATACTGCCACAGAAAGTCAGATGGAAATTGTCACAGAGTACTGCAGGGTGCACATGAGTATATACATCACTACATGGAAACAGCAAAGAGTAGGCATAGTGCCATGATCACATAGATCCATAGTATTGTGGCACACCAAGCCTCCATGTCAGCCTTCATTCATATACTAGTGAGGGCTTAACAGACTCAAATAGGAATCAGTATTGGGAAGGGAAGAGGATAGGATACTGCTCAAACAAGATGATGCATACCACATTAGACTACATATGCTTCTCAAGACACTGGTGGGAATGGTGTGTGGGGGGCAATCACAGTATAATTCATTTAGGCCCTATCAGCATTCATCTACATGTAGCAGAACTTCTCCTTTGAGGTCTCAGTCCTGCAGGAACATCTGCATCAAGTAGGTTGTTGCATCATAGCAAATGACCATCCAGCTCACATGACAACCCCTCCTCAAGATTACATGCACCTTCATTTACCCCAGCTTTAGGAGATGTGGTGTATGACACATTGACCTTTGCCTACTGTGATTCAAACTAGACATTTCAAGTACTTACAATATGTAATGTGTAACACTTGACTTTGATACACTGACATCAATAAGTAACTTGAAATGGAAGGAGTTAATAAAAAATGTAAATATATATATATATATATATATATATATATATATATATATATATATATATATGAGTGTATATCTAGATAGGAAGATAGATAGATAGATAGATAGATAGATAGATAGATAGATAGATAGATAGATAGATAGATAGATAGATATACACACTGGAAAATACCTATGTGCACAATGTGACCCAGTATTAAGACATATTGCATGTGTATGAATTTTATTTTGGTAATGTTAGTACTTACAATCAAAGGAAATATTTGGAAAGAAAGGTGTAGGGCATGACATTCATATTGCACTAATTTACACCATTAATGGCCCATCCATTATCGAAAGATTCAGTTCAGCAATGGTACAGCCAACAAATACCCAGAACATAAAACACAATTGCACATTATTAAGAGAAACACTCCTTAAAAGGACAATCCTAATATTTAAAATTAGGGTCCAAGTTAAGTTGAGAGAAGTCACGCCCACTTTTTTTTAAGTCATTTTCATTCCCATCCACAGTGTCATTTTACTTTTAAATATCCTGTAAATCCACAATTCCAGTCTTGTTTCAGCTCCCAGAATAAACTAATCTTTGGATTTGTGTTCCTCTCCAAATTACATTGGATTGCGGAGCTTTGCCCCCAGCTCCTGGCTCATATTTAAAATAAAGAAAGCTGTGCCAGGGAAAAGGGACATCAGTGTATACTAATTTTAAAATTTTGAATCACTCATGATTCTATAGCTTTACAATCAGCCCGCTCATAAAAAATAGTGCATTTGTCTAGTAATATTTGGAAATCAACACATATCAAACTAGCTGAAAAAGGAACAGAAGAGTGTGTTTACTAATTCTTCGACCTTCTGTCACACACTTGCTTTCTATGGATTTGCTAGCAGGTCAGAAAGTCACTACACCATGCTAGTATTCAAAAATCAGAATACAGTAACCCCAGGATTCGTGAAGCTAAAATGTCCGTGCAGGAGCAGTGTCCCCTTGGGGGGGGGGGTGGTAAAGCTGGCACTGAATGTGTTGACAAGACTGTGCCCAATACCTGTTGTCTCAGGATAGGAATTAGCATTGTGCAGTAACTCACAACATTTGTGGTTATTGCTATGGAAGTTGTTGATATAACTATCAAAGGCTTTTGTGACTGTCATCAGTGTCTGCTGCAACAGTGTCCTCCTTCTGTTGTACACTTTAGTAATGGCAGGGGCCAATCACATTAGCTTCCAGTGTTTGGAGGGCAGTGTCTGGGTTCTGTTGGCTATGGCTAGTACCTTGCATCCATGTACATGTTTGTGCAGTGCATATGTGTATGATTCAACAGTTATGCAGCTAATTCCCATTGGCATTGGTGCAGTGAAGTCATCCACCCCTGTTTTTATGACTGCAAAGTCAGCTTAGGAGAGGTTTTGCAAGGTGGTTACTTTTGTGGAGGGTGTGGATGAGATGTTGATCTCCATGTTGACTACATTGTGTTTAGATCAGACCAGGTAAGGATTGACAACTGTGGTCGAGCAACAGTCCCATATGTAAGTAATCAACACAGGTCAAGGTTGTTGCATCCTCTACTGGGCATCAGTATGAGCTGGTCCAAGACATTGGAACTGATGAATTCCAGGAAGCGTTGGGACAGTGTACTGATGACTGACTACTTTCTCCAGGTGATGGAGGGGTAGTTGAGGTTTCCTACTATGCCAGTGTTGGGTTGGACCTTCATAGATGCTAGGGTGTTGAGGAATGTGCATTGACAGCTAGGGACATAGATGGGGACCGATAGCAGGCTATGGTGTGGATTATACTTTTACCTAAAGTCAATTTTACCAGAAGTGCCTCCAATGCATTATGCTAGGATACTAGTCTGGAGATGTACATATCCATTATGAATATGGGGACACCACCTGCAGAGGTGTGGCCCATGTTTGGGGGCTGACAGCTATCGAATGTGTCATAGCCTCTTAGTGCAGGGCTGCTGTCTGCTGCTGTGAATCACGTCTCCATTACAGCACAAATGTCAATGTCCTTCACTCTGAGGAGTGCTTTGAGTGACTTAATCTTGACAGTTAGATGCCTACTGTTGAGCAGCATGGCCCTCAGATTGCCTACATGTCTAGCTGTTACAGTGGTAATTTGATTTGGAACACTGCCTAATAAGGCACTATAGGTGTGGCAAGACACTTACCCTGTACCTTGAAACACAGGGGTGACAGATTTAGGACATCTCTGCCAAGGCATTGAGGTATGTCAATCATGTTATCCCAAACAGATAGATACTGGATCCCCTGAGAATGACACACAACACATAAGCCAATTGTTGATAGTACTGCAGCATCATTCTGGGTGATGGCAGTATACTGCTCAGGGCTACGGTCACACTTGCCTGGACCACATACTCTGAAAGTTCACCCATGTCTCTTGTCATGTAGACTAGGGAGGTGTGTCTCAGATGATTCACACCCACATGGATGATGACAGAGTGATACTTCTAGTTGTTGTGGAGTGGCCTGATTGAGTGTGTCGTGTTGGATGCTGGCATGTGATAGATAGTTGACTGTTACCTCCTCCATAATCAACTTAGTGAGTGAGACATCTGTCTGCCGTGGTAGTGAGTCACACATGATCACTGTATTGTGCAAGGTAGTTAGCCTTAGGAGCTTAAGTTGAGGGGTACACTGTGTAGGTGATATATATGTGCTTTGGCATGTGCCATGTCATGGTGTCTGAGTGGGTGTCTGTCTTGCTGGTCTGTGGTGTTTGTGTAAATATCCATTGAGTGTCTCTGTGAAGGTGGGTGTGTGGCTTTTCAGTATATGTCAGGGCTGTCATAGTGGGTGTTGTGGTGAGCTATGTGTTCCATATAGTGTGGTGCAGGTGTTGATCTTATCCTCTTGACCAGCTAGTCCAGTCTTTGCTGGAGAGTGCATATTTCAACATTTGGTGATATAGGGGTAATCTCATTGGTCTGAGTATTTGGAGTTTAGAGGAGAGGGTTGTCTGTGTACATGAGGCAATTGCAACAGTGCCTCAGAATGAACAAGTGCACCAGGTTAATGGGTGAAAGCACAGAAAACTGCACTTCAATCATGCTAGGAGGTGTGGTCATAACTAGTAGGTACTGGGGCTAATTCCATGATGAATGAGTACTGCTGATGGATCCCAGGTGTGATACACTTACTGATACAATAACCTGTTGAAGTTCAAAGCTATAATGCTATTTGAAGTGCAAGACAGAAAGAACTAGCAAGATGTAAGGGAGAAACTGAAGGCAGACTTATTGCCACCTGTAATACTTCAACTCAGCTATGCAGTTATCAGCACCTTTGGGCAGTTGTAAGTCCAGTAAGCTCTGTAGCACATGGAGTAATGGTGTAACACTATAGTACAAATAACTGGATAGGCACGGGTCCTAATCTCAATACTGGCATGTGTTTCTTATTGAGTGTGTGTGTGTGTGTGTGTGTGTGTGTGTGTGTGTGTGTGTGTGTGTGTGTGTGTGTGTGTGTGTGTGTGTTTGAGAATCATGTACTGGGTGGGTTACACAATTTTTGACTTGTGTACCACCCTTTACACTTCCCCTCACTCCAATTTAGTTGTCCTGTTGATGTCATTCATCTTAGAAGTACCTTTGGAGTAGGTGACATTGTATAAGCTCAAAAGTGAACACGCACATAAAATATGGCTATTAGTCATAGTTGTGTGCATGATAACTTCCATGCCCTCCACATGCCTGGGTTATGGCCGAAGGACAACTGAACAACTCCATACTCACCAGCTTCAGGCTGCCGTCCCATATGCAGACCAGAGTGACCTATGTAGTTGTGGGAGAGTGGTATTGTCAGCAGGCTCACATGTGCCCTTGGTAAAGGATGGATGCAGCATGTCTGCACATTTACAGTACAACACCCAATACTACACAATTTGCTGTCATTCACCATAGAGTTGCACTTCTGTATATTAGAAATCCCCATCCACAACTGCAGTCTGACCTGACACATGCATGTAGATACTGTACAGATGCAAGTATGTATCATATAGTAGTCTATTAATCCCCACTGGGATCTTACCCGCACGCTCCTTGTCCATTGTGTGGGTGCCATCCACCTCCAGCAAGTGGTGCTTTGTACCCTGGTGTTGTACTGTGATGGGTGGCTGAAGCTTGGCAAGGAGCTGCTCATTTCGTGTCAGTGGTGGCTGCATGGCTGGGCCCCCAGCTGTGGTTGTGGGGTCCCTGGCCATGGCAGCACTCCTCTGCCAAGCATGGCATATGAGGTCGGTGGGATGATGCCACACCTGCTCATATGTACGCGCGTGCAGGCCCACCTCATTTACCCTGTGGACAGGGTCATCCCACAGGGTGGTCTTCCCCCACAGATGTTGCCGGCTTTGGCCTAATTCTACTGTGTGGTTATGTATTATTGCTTCCATTATCAGGTTGCATTCCACTGGTAAAAAAGGTTTCTTGCCGGTGATGTGGCATTGGACCTGGTAGACACTAATAGGAAAGCACATCACATGACCAAATATATTTGGCAACAGTATGGCAAGTACCTGCACATGTACCTTGAATACCAGTAGCCAACACTCACAACCATACCAGTAGCCACCAATCACAACCACACCATATCCTGTAATCTATCAGCACAGTATCAGCTTCCATTGCACTCTTGGTCCTGATGAGTCATGTTGCCCACAGTGAGGGCAGCAGGTTGCCTGTAGCTATGTTGTGTGTGTATGTGATCTGATTGGCCACCATTAAAGGTTGGGTTGGTTTGTTGCCTCTGAGATTAAGACATATGGGAAGATGGCCTTGTGATTGTCTTTGGAGGATGTCTCCAATTTGTAGTTATAGTTGGCCTTACAGTAATCCACCTGTGACCTTATATGCTTGTTCAGACAATGGCTGACTTGATGCCAGGTTGTTTTTTGCCCCTGCTTCACCCTGTACAGCCACTATATGGACCAAGCCTGCAGTTTGTGTAATGCTGCTGTCCAGCAAAGGGGATTACTCTACTTTGGTGGAGGCAGGTATGACAAGTAAGGTATTGCTGAACATGTACAGCCATGTATGTGTTCAATCAGTTGTTTGTAGTGGGCATGGCACAAAGTTATAACAAAGTTGGACACCTCCCCCGTTTAGCAATGATAATCATGCTTATTGTACTAGCCATGGCTGTGTCAGGGCAATGCAAGAACCAGTAGCTGTAAAAATTTTACTCTTTAGGGTGCACAGTAACTAAGATTACTGTGCACAGTAACTAAGATTACACACTTGTACAACATGTACAACTTTTTTAACTGACATTTTGCATCCCATGTTTGTTTTCATGAGGTGGACACATACACCTACTCGTACTGACATGTGCATAGGTAATACCTCACATACATGTCTGTTCTATGTCAGTATGGCACACCATATTCACAGTCTTGCTGCACAGTCATCCCTCTCAACCTGTTACAGCAGAACATCTGTAGGATGCCATGCATACATGGGTGCAATAGGACGAAATCAGTGACAGTGCCTCACTATCACTGTAATATACGTGAGTCATTCAATAGCACAGTAGCCTTTGCACTGACAGGCATCCCCTGGATTATGTCCAACAGTCATATGGCAGGAAGAGAGAAGCAAGGCTAGGAGGGTGGCATTGAGGGTAAGAATTGTTAATGTTGGCAGTATGACTGGTATAGGGGAAAAAGCTAGCTGATATGATGGCCAAGGGATGGTTGATATATTATGTGTGTGCAAGAGACCACATGGAATGGGATTATGGATGGATGGATGGTAGGCAGGTCACAATTGTGTTATCATGGTGTGGACTGGAGGAGGAAGGGGGTGTGGCTTCTGCTGAAGGAACAGTATGCCAAGAGTGTTTTTGGAGGATGAAGTATGTGTCTGATAGAGTAATGTTTCTGAAGCTGTAAGCTGATGGTGTAATGATGACTGTTGTTAGTGCATATGCTATGAAAGTTGGTTGTGTGATGGATGAGAAAGAGAAATGTGACATCATTTGGATGATGTGGTGATGGCTGTACCCTTGGGTGACAGACTGGTCAATGCAGCAGATGTCAATGGGCATGTTGGTGAAGGGAACTGAGGGGGATGGGGAATTGATGGGTATGTATGCTGTTAAAAGGAATGGCGACGGTGGAATGGTAGTGAATTTTGCAAAAAGGATGGACATGGCTGTGGTGATTACATACTATGACATGAGGGAGGAGCATAGGGTGACATACAAGACTGGAGTAAGATGCACACAGGTGGAATATATCCAATGTAAAAGGGCCAGTTTGAAAGAGATTGGAGACTGTAAAGTGGTGACAGTGGAAAGTGCATTTAGGCAGCACAGAATGTTGGTAAGTAAGATGATGTTGGTGATCGGGAAGAGGACCAGTGTGGGGGCAGCACCAAGGATCAAATGGTGTGAATTGGAAAAGTGTGATTGTGAGGTGGAATTCAGGGAAGAGTTGAGACAGGCACTGGGTGACAATGATAATCTAATAAATATCTGGTTAAGTACAGCAGAGCTGGTAAGGGAGACAGCTAGAAGTGGTGCTTGGGTGACATGTGGATGGAGGAAGCAGTACAAGGACACCTGTTGGTGGACTGAGGAAGTGCTAGAGAGTATACAGAAACAGAGGTTGGGGAAGAAGAAGTGGGATTGTCAGAGAGATGAGGAAAGTAGGCAGGAGTATGACGAGATGATGTGCATGGCAAAGAGAGAGGTGGCAAAGGCTGAAGATGGGCATATGAAGAGTTCTATGACAGGTTGGTCACAAAGATGGATGACAGGAATTGTATCAATTGGCTAGACAGATGCACTGAGCTAAGAAAGATGTGCAACAGATAAGGGTGATAAAGGATGTTAAGGTATATGTACTCATAAGTGAGGAGAGTGTGTAGAGCACATGGACAGTGTACTTTGAGAGGGTGATGAATGAAGAGAATGAGACAGAGAAGGTTTGATGATGTGGGTATGGTGAATCAGGAAGTGCAATGGCATAACAAGGAGAATGTAAGGATAGCTATGAAGAGGATGAATACTGGCAAGCCTGTTGGTCCACATTACACAACTGTGGATGCATGGGGTTGTTTAGGGGAAATGGCAGTGGTGTGTTAGCCAGACTGTTTAATGATATCTTGAGAAGTGTGAGGTTGCATGAGGGGAGGAGAGAAAGTGCTTGAGTACAGTGTTAATAATGAGGTTGATGTGCAGAGTTGTGATAACTACAGTGGGATAACATTGACCAGTCACAGCATGAAGTTATGGGTAAGAGTAGTGGAAGTTAGGTTATGCAGGGAGGTTAGGAGTACTGGTGAGCAGTATGGTTTCATGCATGAAAAGGGCACTACAGATGTGATGTTTGCTCTGAGACTGTTACTAGTAGAATACAGAGAAGGTCAGGAGTTGTTCTGTGTCCCTCTGGACTTACAGAACAGATATGACAGGGTGCCTAGACAGGAGTTGTGCTACTGTATGATGAAGTCATGAGTGGAAGAGATATATGTAAAAGTGGTACAGGATATGTACAAGGGTGGTGTGACAGCATTGAGGTCTTCATTGGGATTGACAGATGTGTTTAAGGTGGAGGTGGGATGACATCAGGGATCAGCTGTGAGCTCTTTCTGATATGCAATGGTGATGAACAGGTTGACAGACAAGATCATACGGGAGTCCCTGTGGACTATGTTGTTTGCAGATGACATTGTGAACTGTATTGAGAGTAGGGAACAACTTTTGGAGACCCTGGAGAGGTGGACATATGCTCTAAAAAGGAGAGGAATGAAGGTCAGCACCACTAGAACAGAATATCTGTGTGTGAATGAGAGGGAGGATAGAAGAATGTTGAGGATGCATGGAGTACAGTTGGCAAAGGTGGATGTATTCAAATGATTGGGATCAACATTTCAGAGTAATGAGGACTATGAAGGACAGGTGAAAAAGAGAGTACAGGCAGGATGGAGAGGTTGGAGAAGAGTGTCAGACGTGATTTGTGACAGACGAGTACCAGTAAACATGATATGTAAGGTCTAGAAGAGGTTAGTGAGACCACCTATGTTAGATGGGTTGGAGACTGTGGCATTGACAAAAAGGCAGGAGTCAGAGCTGCACATGGCAGAGTTACAGATGTTATGATTTGCACAGGGTGCGACATGGGTGCACAGGTTTAGCAATGTGTATATGACAGGCTCAGGCCATGTTGGTGGATATGAGACAAAGTTGGAGAGGCAGCATTACATCAGTTTGGACATGTGCTGAGGAGGGGTGCTGAGTATATTGGGAAAAGGATGGTAAGGATGTAGTTGCCTGGAAAGAGGAAGAGAGGAAGACCTCAGTATGTTTTCTGGATGTGGTGAGAGAGGACATGCAGGTGGTTGGTGTGAGAAAGCAAGATTCAGAGGACAGGCAGAAATGGCAACAGATTATCCACTGTGGGAATCCCAAATAGGAAAAGCCAGAGGACAATGAAGGGGGATGCACAGATTTGGCAAGAATTTGACAGACATAATACAACTCTATGGGTTAATGATTACAAATATGAGGCACACATATGGTCAGTGTGCAGAACACAGGACAGTTGAATGGTATGAGCTCAGTGTATAACATGCAGTTCAACACACACATCTGCAGCAATTCTTTACTATGCAAATACCATGTATGGGTGTCTCACATTTCCGACACAAACACGTATATCTCAGTTGTATTCACAAGTAAGATATGGATATGTACAACATCCCAGTAGCTGGCTTAGTCACTACAGACAGAGTCACATGCTATGGCCATCAGTGCTGTTCAGCAGTACATCAGTACAGCAAGTCTTGTTGAGACATATGCTTTCAAACCCCGATGTTCCATTATTAAAGACCACCTACTGAATTCAATTACATGCTTACTTGTTTCATATACCTTTTATGTTTTTCTGGATTTTTCACAGATACATCTTTTTCTTTTGCACACTACTTCAGCTTTGCACTGATGCACTGTCTATGACAGAGGTGGTTTGAATAGATAGCAGCTTGTCTTTTGTAGGTAATGCTCATAACCATGTTATGGCCTGAGCATCAATTGGTGTTCCCCAGTTGCTGGTTGGATGCAGAGCAGCTGTGTAGTTATTCCAGTAGCCACTGTCATGGCAATACACTCCTATAATTGAGTACTACATGTGGACATTGGGCCTTTCCCTTACCTGTGAGGAAAACATCCTGGAGTTGTGTGAGCTAATATCTCTTAGAACAAGACCTGTGGAGACAAGCCAACTAAATGGTGGAGAGGAATCAAGACTTAGCGGCAGAATGTGAGTATTCCTGTTATATGTTTTGAATACTGTATGTTTAACAGGGTTTGTCTGAACATGCTACTTCTGTATGGGTTTCAGTCTGACAAAGTTCTGTGTCTGCATAGGTCTCAACTGTAGGGCTATCCACATAATGCCTAGAGGTCTGCCTGTTATGTTTGATCTGTTCCCCAGACAGGTGTTGTCCTTGGCAAATCAATAGCATACTCTGGTGATTGCAATCAGTAATTGCTAACATCCATTTGTATTTCAGACTTTATATCCCTCAGAAAAGATATGTTACAACAAACCCTATAACACCAGCAATTTCCTCAGTGTATACCAGCAATATTTCAAGTATGACCATTTTTTGGGCCTCAGTCCCAAATTATGTCAGGCTTTGTACAGATGCCATACAATAGGAGGTTGATATGTAGGGTCTACCATTATTTTGTTCTGTCATTCCTGCTGAGGGGGAAGGGTGGACAACATGTGGGACTCTGTACATTCAAGAGGTTGGTACATGGAGAATGCTCTTAGATGCCCTTGTAACATATTTTATGTTGGGGAGAGTAACAAGTGTTTTAAAACTAGGCTGTTAGAACATGTGAAACATATTACTAATGAGAAAGAAGACAGTTATATAGCTGTACATTTTAATAATTTTCATCCTGGGAATAGTAGTCATGAAAGAACATTTGTTATGTACAGAATCAGTTAAAATTCTTAAATGTGATACCTTACCCCCAGGGGTTAAATGTGTAGTGTAATTAGAGGCTGTGTATATACATGTGATTAAGTGTAGTGGGTTACAAGGTACTGCTTTGGAAAAAGTCTGTTTCTCAGTTTGATCAAACAATCATAAAAGAACAATTGTTATCTACAGAATCAAGGTATGTTTTTAAATGTGATACTTTATCACCTAGGGAGTTGAATGAGGAGTGTAATTGGAGGCTGTGTATTTAACTGTACTTAAGTGTTAATTGCTTCTTTTAATTAAGGCAAGTATTTCTTGTAATGTGTTACTCTTTGAAGGCTTTGGCAAAGACATCAGAGTAAAATAAACTTGTGTGAATTACTGGCCATTTGTATTTTTCTTTACTATCTTCACTTATTGTAGTTGTTTAGCTAAGAGGTCATTGTATATGTCTGGCCATTGTGTATGGCCAATCATGATTTTGTAGCAGAGTACTGTTCACTCATTATGTGGACTAGGGGGGCAGATGTGGTTGTCATGGGTAATTTTGTATCCATCTGTGCATGCTGCCCCAGTTATGGGTGGTCTATAGGTTCATAGGTTCATAGGTAGGTACTAGGCTATCTCCCCGAAGGCATTTATAAGCCTAGCCAGAATGTTTTGGCTTTCGCCGCTCCCTTAGATTAGATTCCTGTGCCTCTATCCAGCAGAGCCGCTGAAGTGATTCCTGGGGTAAACTTTCTGTTTCCCATCCACTCGTCAAGGTTTCTCTTGAAGAGTGTTAGCAAGGAGCTCTGCCGAATGTAGATTGGAATCTTGTTCCAAAGCAGGGGAAGTCTCTGGGACAGGAATCTATCCCTCCAGCATGTCCTATTTATTGTTGTGGTGAGGTTTAGATTCCTAGAGCATGTGGCTTAAGGGGGATAAGGTTTTCTTTAGGTGGAAAGTATCCTACAATTCTGGGTTGGACATGGCCTTGTATGTCAGGCAGAGATCACCTCTGAGTAGGCGGTATACAACCGAATACAGCTGGAGTTTCTTCAGTCGAGCTGCATAGGGCATCTGTTTGAGGCCAGTGATCCTCTTGGTGAGGTACTTCTGTGGTCTTTCCAGCTGTTGCAGGTGTCTTGTAAGGTACATCCCAAATGGGGCATTGTACTCTATGATGGGTCTGATGAGTGATGAGTAGAGAGTCACAATAACCTCTTTTGATCTGGATGTGAACCCTTTTGTGATTAGGTGGGCCACATAGAAAGATTTTCTAACCACTTTGGCAATGTGATTATCAAAGGAGAGATTACTATCTACTTGGGTCCCCAGATCCCTTATTAAGTTTTCCATATTTAGGGGATTACCACCTAAGTGGTAGTTTGTGGGCACTTTGTTTTTTCCAAAGGGGATAACTATGCACTTTTTGGCATTTAGTTTGAGGCCATGATTTTGACATCAAGTATCCATCTCAGTGAGACCCTTTTGGAGGATGTTTGTGTCAGCTGGAGAGTCAGTTATAGCCCTCAATTATAGCCCCTAGTTTGCAGTCATCTGTGAACTTGGTCAGCCATAGTCCTCCTGGGCTTGCCTGGATCTCTGAGAAGTATATGCCGAACAGGAGGGGTCCTAGGACTGAGCCCTGTGGAATGCCACTTGTAACTGATTAAGAGTTGGACCTATCTCCCGCAACTTTCACCATGTGGGTTCTGTCTGTGAACCAGTTGGCAACCCATCTTGTGACATAGGGGTTTATGTTCAGGCTGGTGAGTTTGTCTATAATACCAGAATGTAGAATGGTGTCAAAGGCCTTTGCGAGGTCTAGGTAGGCTGTGTGTACCACCTTTCCCTCATTTATAGCCTTGGTAACTGTCTCAAAGATGTCTACCAGGTTTAGGAGGCATGATCTGCCCTTAACAAAGCTGAACTGGGTAGGGTCCAGTGTTTGGAGGTTCCCAATGTCTCTGCTAATGAATTCCATGATGATGCACTCCATAGCTGTACAGACCAAGCTAGTCAGGCTTATAGGGTGATAGTTCCAGGGGTCTGTTGTGGCTCCACCTTTGTGGAGTGGAATAACCATTGCTGTGCACCACTCTATGGGTACGTAGCCTGTGGAGAGGCTGAGTTTGAACAATATGTTTAGGTGAGGGGTTAGTTTGTCTTTGAGTTCATGTAGGATGCAGCCTGGGACACTGTCCGGTCCCATTGATGCTGTGTTTTTGGCTTTGAAGAGGGCTGTTTTAACCCGAGTGTCTGTGATTTCAGGGGATCTACATTCTTCTAATATGGATATAGACCCTTTTGGGGGTGAGAGGGGGGTAAGTTCGCACTGAACCTGTCTGCCAGGATGTTGGCAATATCGGTCGGTTCAGTGTATTTTGTGCCATTCTGCACTAACTCCAAGCAGATCTGAGCATTGCCACATAGATTCTTGATATAGGTAAATAATGCCTTGTGATTATCTTTGGAGTCCTTGGCAATTTTTCTTTCAAAGCTCGCCTTGGATGATTTTATGAGGGATCGTAGTTTCTTGCTGATACTGATCAGGGATGTCTTCCCTTCTTAGGATTTTACTATTTTCTGTACTAGTTTCCGCCTTCTATTGTATAGCTTGTTTATGGCAGGGGTCCACCAGACAGGTTTCCTTTTCTTGGAGGAGTGAGTCTTGGTTTTGCTTGGGATAGCATGATCCATGCATTCTTGTAGTTTCCCATAGAATGCATTAGTAAAGGATTTTGCAGCTTGGACAGCATTATCCTTTAGCATGGGGGCTTTGAAACTTTCCACCTCGGTCTTAAGTAATGTGAAGTTTGCTTTTGAAAAGTTATTCACGGTGGTCTTCTAGTCCAGGGGTGGTGGCAGAATGTGGATATCCAAAGTGATTTGTTTATGGTCAGATCTAACTAGCAAAGGGGTTGACCTCAGGTGTGGAACTCCGGTCACCCATGTTGGTGATGACCAGGTCCAATATGTTGTCACCTCTGGTGGGAGTGTTGACCAGTTGATTCAGGGTGTTTCAGTTTATAAATTCTAGGAAATGTTGGGCAAGGGAGTTAGTACTTGAGTAGTTCTCCCAGTTAATGTTTGGGTAATTGAAATCACCCAATATTAAGGTGTTTGGTAGGACCTTTATGTTTTCCAGTGTTTGCAGGAATGCAGAATGGGGGTCCTGGGACATGATGGGTGATCTGTAGCAAGCTGCAATTGGAATTGCAGTTTTGCCCATTTTAGTTGCACATGGATGATCTTTGAAGCATCGTGCTGTGCCACTAACCTGGAGATATGGGTATCCTTGATGAATATGGATACTCCCCACACCTTTTGTATTTTGGTCCAGGTTCTGTGGCCGAAATGTATGGTATGAGTTGTAGCCTGGTGATGCTGGTATGCTATCTGGACCCTTAAACCAGGTTTCTGTTACTGCACATATATCTATTTTCTCCATACTGAGGAGTGCCTCGAGTGCATGCATTTTGAGGTTTAGACTTCTGGCATTGAATAGCATTACCCTCAGTTTTTTGTTACTTTTGCTATTTACAGCTGTGAGTTTGTCTTTTGAGCCTTGCCTAAAAAGGCACTATGGGGATGGCAAGAGCCTTGGCAAGTATTTCGAAAGCCTAAGGGTGACAGGTGCAAGCCGTCTCTAGCGAAGCAGCGTGGCTTGTCGAGCATGTCATCCCAGGTGAACAGACACTGGATCTCCTTTGAATGACACCAGAAACTTAGCTAATTGTTGAAATTGATAATTATTTCTTTATACCCTGGAATCATTCTTGGTGAGGGCAGGATGCTACTCAGGGTCAGGGTCATACCGGCTGGGCTACGTGATCAGAGAGCTCTTTCATGTCTCTTTTCATGTAGTCCAGGGAAGTACAGCTCAGGTCATTCACACCAACATGGACAATGACAGAATCATATTTGTACTTGTTCTGGAGTGACCTGAGTGCTTGTGTTATGTGGCGGATCCTGGCACCAGAGAAACAGCTAACAGTAACCTTTTCCTTATTCAGCCTAGTGACTGGGACATCAGTGTGCCTGACTATAGAGTCACCTATTGCTAGTATGTTGGGTATGTTATTTTGCCTTAAAGGCTGTGATTGCATGGCACACTGGTTTTGTGAAGTATGTGTTTCATGGTTTGTGTTGGGTGGTGGAGGTTGCTCGGATGTCTGCGTTGGAGGTCTCTGTTCCTTTTGCAGATTTTTATTTAGAGCCTCCGAGTATGTTTTCATGTATTTATGTGTGTTTTTTGCTAGTGCTGGTTTAATGGGTCTATGTGAGACTGGTGGTGTGATGCAAGTATTTCCCTTCTCTTCTTGACTGTCTGATCCATTCTTGGGTTGAAAGAGCTTGGCCTCCAGTGTGGCTGTATAATTGTATCTCTTGCATGTATTAGTGTTTGGTGGTAGGAGCAGAGGGTTGTCTGTGTACATGAGGTGGTTGTAACATTGCCTAAAAATGCCCAGATTTACCAGTTGGACTAGAGAGTACACTTGAAACTGCCCTTTGAACATGCCTGGATAGGTACAGTGAACTGTTTTACTGAATGTCTGGTAAGGTCGAATAGAGAACCTTGTCTTTGTGTACAGTATGGGGGGGGGTCTACTGCTAGGGTTTATAACTCCTAGCTATGAGTTTTGAACAAGTGCTGTGCTGAGAAATGAATGGCTTGAGTGCTTAAGTTGAAAGTTTGTCTAGTTCCAAGGGAAAAATTGAAGAGGAGACTTCGTGGAGCCGGGAATAGTTATACCCTAGCTAACCGGCATTGCCCAGCGTGCATAACCGGGCAAATGCATTTTTTTTATAACAGGGAAATGAAAGGGATAGAAATTAGTCCAAAATGACCAATAAGCTACAAATTTCCGGGATGAAACCACTCCTCCAGGGACAGATAGGCTGCTCAAAGCTCCCCTCTCTCACAGGTGAACAGAGAATGGGCAAACACAGAGATTTGTAACACAGTCCTGAATTCGGCACTAACCTGAAAACTGGACTATACTAGCTTAGAAAGGTGGGAAACAAGTATTTTTTTTTTTCAGAAAATAAAGCAGATACAATAAAAAAACACTTTAAACACACAGAAAAGGATACTTATTGTTATATATGTCAGATCAGAGTTGTAGTCAATACCCGTAGTAATAAAGTAAGAAGAAACACAAATACAGTAAAAGCAGATGAATAAAGTGATATATATATATATATATATATATATATATATATATATATATATATATATATATATATATGTATATATATATATATATATATATATATATATATATATATATATATATATATATATATATATATATATATATATATATATATGTATATATATATATATATATATATATATATATATATATATATATATATATATATATCAAACAATAGAAAATGAACAAACTGATTTAAACAGGTTACCCAATTAATGAGAAAAAAAGCTCAAAACTGAGCCCTGTTCCAGCAGTCTTCAATCAGACAAGTTTTAACTGCACACTCCTGATACTAGAATGAAGGGGAACCTTCTCCAAAAAAGATGGCCTGGATCAGTGCTCAAGTTATACAAACAAAGCTAGATTCAGCAGGCCTGAATATAGTCTATGCTACATCAACAAGGCACACCAATTTCAAAAAGAAACAGTTCCAATAAGCAGGCACAATAAGCCTGGAACCAGAAATTCCCAGCTCAGAAGGGCATAATCCAGCCTCTCCTCCCACAAGAGTGCAGACCACAAACCTTGTTAATGTAGAATAACTGGCCTGAAGCCCAAGTGCTTAAACCAGAAATAATACACTTTTAGAATAGCAGACACTGAGCCTTCAATCAGCAATTCCCAGCTTAGAAGGATGTAAGCTACCTGTCCTGCAACAGCAGTGCAGACCACAAACCTTCTTAATGTAAAACAACCGGTATGAAGAACAAGTGCTTAAACCAAAAGACTTAAAATAACAGTTACAATTTAGTCAAGCTACTACCAAGCAGAAATAAATGCAGCAGAATAAATAAAATTGAGTACTTTTAAGAAGAGGCAAAAGCAAAATAAGGTAGGAGGAAATACAAATACAGTATAAGCAGATGAATAAAGTGCAAAATGTGTTGTTGTTAGTAAAGTGCAAGGAGAGAGGAAGGAAGAACCTAAGTGGGTTGGCCTTCTCAAATCTTCTCTCTGTATTAAGTAGAGGGAACATTAGACTCAGAATATGATCTCACTGCACTTGGCTAAGTGAGCAAATGAGATGGACTCAGGAGGAGTGTTCAAATACAGACTTACAGGAGGGGCGGGTAATTCCAGAGCCACCAACACTAACACCAAAACAAGAACATGGAGGGTGGCTGGGGATCTAACTGCAAAGAGACACACAGCACATTATATTCAGTGAAACACACAATTAGGTAACAGAAAAAATGAAATACAGTACTTTTAAAACTGCAAGTTTGTACTTAACTTCAGCTTCTAATGCAGATGATTGTAGCCAACCAAGTCTCTCAGAAGTTGAGCATAAAATGAATTCTCAAACTTTATGCTTAGCACTTAAAGTACAGAGGAAGCCCTTTAGGCTAACAGTTAAATATCAGATAACAAAAAAGTGAAAAGACCACCACCCCCTCTTATAGCAGAGAGACACACAGCACACTACTCAGTGAAACACACAATTAGGTAACAGAAAAAATGAAATACAGTACTTTCAAAACTGCAAGTTTGTACTTAACTTCAGCTTCTAATGCAGGTGACTGTAGCCAACCAAGTCTCTCAGAAGTTGAGCATAAAATGAATTCTGAAACTTTGTGGCTAGCACTTAAAGTACAGAGGAAGCCCTTTAGGCTAACAGTTAAACAGATAACAAAGAAGTGAGAAGACCACCACCCCCTCTTATAGCAGAGAGACACACACAGCACACTATTCAGTGAAACACACAATAAGGTAACAAAAAAATGAAATACAGTACTTTTAAAACTGTAAGTTTGTACTTAACTTCAGCTTCTAATGCAGGTGGTTGTAGCCAAACAAGTCTCTCAGAAGTTGAGCATGAAATCAGCAGAATATGTTTGTATAGCTTGTATAGATATTTAGAGACATGTATGCATATATATATATATATATATATATATATATATATATATATATATATATATATATATATATATATATATATACATATATACATACATACACACATACACATTTTATATATATATATATATATATATATATATATATATATATATATATATATATCATAAATTCAATTTTTTTAAATTGCGAAACTCCATAATTGCAAACCCGGAAATGTCAAATTCACGGTTATGGTGTTCCGGCATTTGTCACGGAATGTAGTGTGTGCAGCATGTATGGTTTAGTGTGGGGATTTGGCTGGTATGTAAGGTAAGTGAGTATTTTGTTAGGGTTTTAGGTATTTGTTTGAGTGTATGTGAGTCTGTTTGGAAGGTTTATGTGTGGGTTTGGGTAGGCAGGTAAACGTATGAGTGTTGAAGTGTTGAAAGTGGCGGTGCTTGTATATTTGTGATTTGTGTGTGAGGGTACTGTAGAGTGTCTAGTGGTAAGTTTGCTGTCTTTTTGTTTGGTGTGATCTCGGAGTTAGTATATATAAGGAGGGTGGGGGTGGAGGGGTGCTTATATGTAGTGTATATTTGTTGATTTGTGTCTTTGTGTTTGTGTGTGTTTCTTCTTTATTTGTTGTAGTGTAGGTAGTATGGTGTATGTGTTGTGTGGTGTACGGTGTGTTTAAGTTTGCGATTTTGTGTTTTGCAGTTTTGTGGTTTCTGGATTTCAAGTGTCCGACTTTATGTTCTCAAGATAGTGAAATTTGAGATTTCAGTATTTTGGGATTATCAAGTGGAACCATATATATATATATATATATATATATATATATATATATATATATATATATGTATATATGTATATATATATATATATATATATATATATATATATATATATATCTATATAGAACAGGTCAATTAAAGACTCACACATAAGATAAATGATGTCAGTTAAGGTTAATCATCTGTGAACTGAGGGGGTGGCGCTAGGAACTTAACCTTCTATTTAAGGGGTAAAATAAGACATTCCAGAGCTTTACTAGAAAAGCTCACCTAGACTATGCTACACTTTGCTGTGAGGGAAAGGTTAGTTTGCTTTTTATTTGTTGTATTTTGCATTAATTTATTGCCTTTTTCTATTTGGAATACTGTGATTTGTTTTCTTTACCTTGTGTTTTACTTGTATTCTGCTTTTAACTGCATATTAAAACTTGAAAAGAGACCACAGCTCTGTGTCTTGGGAGTCAGTCAGAAGTATTTTTCCCACTCTTCCACCCAGTTACTGTTGTGTTCTTAAACACCGCTGTCTTTCTAGTTGCCTGCCCCTTATGTTAATTTGACCATATATCTCATTTCTTCTCTGCTTTTACTGGCTTGTGTAAGTAAGCACAAAATTATCATTTTGTGAAATCACTCCCCTTCAATTAAATTTATTGGCCATCCTACTGTATTCCATAGTACCAGAATACAAATGTGAGTATCCCCTTTCAATCTATCTTGCTGTTTTAAAAATAGTGACTCTCCACTAAAACCTACATTTTTGGACAGGTAAAACTTAAGTTACCTACTTTAACATCTAATTCCTGTAGTGCACACTGCAATGTTTAGGATAAACCATTTTTGTCATCTTACATTTAAGCATCTATTGCAAGACCACCAGTTATTGGAGAGCCCACATTCTGCCTCTCAATAGTCATTTTGGGATCAGTGCTTCTGTTTTCTCATGGTGAGAGAAGGAGTGCAGTTACATTATTTCCTGGAGAATGCTGATTACCAGAAAGCTTAATAACTGCTTTATAGGTGACAGCTTGGAATCTGTGCTTATATTCTGATCCGGGTGAGAGTAGGAACAGAGTGCATTGATTCCTGACTCTTTCTGGTTGGAGTCCCTGTGACTAGCACTTGCTCTAAAACCTGCTGGAAAGCACTAGAAAGCATTAAACTGATACAAGCACTCAACTCTCCTTGTTAATAAGGAGAAATTAATTGTAGGCACTAAATAGCCTATAATTCCAAAGTACCTTGCCAAGGTAAGGAAAAAAAATCACCTAACCAGGCATGTCCAAGGGTCAGCTTCCGGTAATTTGTCCTGTCCACCTGGTGAATCCGGGCATACTGGGGCAATGCAGCAATTGCTACATGTACACAGACAACCCTCTCCTTCTACCACCCAACACAACAACCTGGGAGAGATGCACTTACATAGCCAAATTGGAAGCAAAGCTCTCTCCAGCCAAGATTGTGGTAGACAATCAAGAGGAGAAGGTTAACACCCACACTACACCTCAAGCAACTCATAGCCCTTCAAAACCCTCGTCAACACCCACACATAGCAACACTAAAAACACATATGCAGAGGCCCTTAACATTAACCTGCCCAAGCAACAAGGACCTCTGAAGCTGAAATGCAAGCACCAATTACAACCAAAGATTCACATAGCTCACAACACCAGTGTGCCACCCAACAGCCCCTAAGGCAAGACAATGTACCCAACACTTTACTCATGGGTGACTCTATAGTCAGGCACACTGATGTCCCACTCACCAGGCTGAACAAGAAGAAAATTACAGTCAGCTGCATGTCAGGTGCCAGGATCCGCCACATAACGCATGCACTCAAATCACGCCACAACAAGTACAAATATGACTCTGTCATTGTTCATGTTGGAGTGAATGACTTGAGACATACCTCCCTGGACTATATGAAAAGAGGCATGGAAGAGCTCTCTGATCATGTGACCCAGGCAGGTATGACCCTAGCTCTGAGTAGCATCCTGCCTTCACCCAGAATGATACCACAGTATAAAGACAAAATGATTGACTTCAAGAATTGGCTAAGCTTCTGGTGTCATTCAAAAGGGATCCAGTATCTGTCTGCCTGGGATGACATGATCGACAAACCACGATGCTTTGCCAGAGATGGTCTGCACCTGTCACCCCTGGGATTCAGGTTACTGGCTAAGGCTCTTGCCAACCCTATAATGCCTTTTTTAGGCGAGGCTCAAAGGACAAAACCACCACCATAACAGGTACAAGTATGCAAAATCTGAAGATAATACTACTCAGTGCTAGAAGTCTAAACCTCAAAATGTACTCTCTCAAGGCACTCCTAAAAATAGAGAACATCGATATCTGTGCAGTAACTGAGACCTGGTTCAAGGCTCCAGAGAGCACCCCTGCAATATGAGGCTACAACTCTTACCACACTTTTTGGCCACCATACCAGGACCGAAACATTAAAGGTGGAGGAGTGCCATATTCACTAAGGATATTCACACCTCCAGGCTAGTTGCCCAACAGAATGCATCCAAAATGCTCCATGTGCAACTAACACTAGGTAATACTGCAATCCAAATTGTAGCTTGCTACAGATCCCCCACCATGCCCCAAGATTCTCACTACAACTTTTGAAACATACTGGAAAATATTAAGATACGACCAAACACCCTAATACTGGGTACCAACACCTTTGCCCAACGGTTCTTGAAATTCATAAATTCCAATGCCCAGGATCAACTAATCCATAGTCCCACCAGGGGCTCCCATATCCTGGACCTGGTCATTACTAACATGGGAAATTGATGGTCCACACCAGTGGTCACCCCCTCATTCGTTAGGTCTGACCATAAGCTAATCACCTTTGACATGCACATCCCACCCCCAACCCCCAGTAAGGAAACATCTATAAAAAACTTTCACAAGGCCAACTTCATGCTGCTCAAGTCAGAAGTAAAAAACTTCATGACACCCATGCAGACGGGAACTGAAAGTTCGACTGCCGAATCCTACACTAAAGCACTGTATGAGCACATCCAATCATGCATGAATCCTGCTATCCTAAATAGAACCAAGATGCTCTCCTCCAAAAAAAGGAAGCCAATGTGGTGGTCCCCTGTCATAAATAAAACTATACAACAGAATGAAGAAAATGCTGTAGAAAAGAGGAAAATCCCAGGATGCAAAAAGCTCCCTTACCTGCCTCAGTAAAAAGCAGAGATCCCTCATAAAATCCTCCAAAGCTAGTTACGAAAATAAAATTGCCAAAGATTCCAAAGACAACCGCAAGGCATTCTACAGCTATGTCAAGAATCTAAATGACAATGCTCGGATCTGCTCTGAGCTACAACAGAATGGCATTAAATATACTGATCCCATGGACATTGCCAATAAACTGGCAGATCGATTCAGTGCCACCTTCACTCCCCTCTCACCCCTTATAGGGCCCATCTCAATACTGAAAGATTGCCAAATTTGGTGATCATGGCCAACCAGGTAAAAATGCACTCTTCAGAGCTAAAATTACAGCATCCATGGGAACAGACAACATCCTGGGCTGTGTACTACGTGAACTACAAAATGAACTGGCACCTCACATAAGTGTCATGTTTAATCATAGCCTCACCTCAGGCTTCATGCCCAGTGAGTGGCACATAGCTACAGTTATCCCAGTCCTCAAGGGGAGATCTACCTTGGATCCTGGGAACTACCGTCCCATCAGTCTGACAAGCCTGATCTGCAAGGCCATGGAAAATATTATCATGAAACTTATAAACAAAGACATTGGCAACCTTCAAACACTGGAACTCACCCAGTATGGGTTCATAAAGGGCCAATCATGTCTCCTGAATCTGAGTGACTTCTTTGAATCAGTCTCCAGAGCCATGGACAAGGATAATGTGGTCCACACAGCCTGTCTGGACCTCGCCAAGGCCTTCAACACCATCCCCAACTCTGGAATCATAGATAAACTTACTGGGCATAAATCCGTACGTCACTCGATAGGTTGACAACTGGTTTACTGACAGAACCCACACTGTAAAAGTAGCTGACTCCAAATCCTGCTCCAGACACGTGACAAGCGGTGTACTTCAGGGTTCAGTCCAGGGGCCACTCTTGTTTGGCATCTACTTCTCTGAAGTACAGGCCAACACTAAGGGAAAAAAAATTGCAGATGACTGAAAACTGGAAGCCATTATTGAATCCGCAAATGATGTGGATATTCTACAAAAAGGCCTTACAGAAACAGATGCTTTGTGTGGAACTAAGTGGTGTTAAAACATGGTTAAGCTGATAGGCACTTAAACTGTGTAGGCTTTGCTTACCAATGCTTACCAGTGTGCAAATATGCTTAGCAGAGCTAACTACTGGTTATCATTCACATTTAAGCAATGTGTAAACCTGCTAAGCATAGCTCAGCTCTGGTAACCATCGCTCACATTCCAGTCTCATAAAATAGCAGAGTAATGATATCATGTAATAAGTTTATTTAATTTCCTGTACATAACATGGTTTTATGTGCTCTCATTAAAGTAGCAAGGGGTGTGACTATACTGAACGGGACACTTGGGTATACATGGGTAGTATCACATGTTTATTTTTCTATTATTTTTTTGTACATGGATAGTATCACATGTTATATGGACTCAAACTTGCATGTTACACCAGCTACAGTACAGTGGTTGACAAATATGATTCCACACATATTGTATTATGAAATTAGTACTGTTGACTCTGCTTTTCCATGTAAAGTCAGATTGTCTATTGTATACTCCAACCATGCACCTCTGCATGCAGAGATGGGACTCTGAGTACTACACTCTTGTTCTTGGTGTTTCAGCATTATGTTTTTATGTATAGCCTATTGGATATTAATATGATATTATTATATAAACTGTAGAGTACTATGTTTTTGGTCATGTCATTGAGGACTGCTGTCATGTAGTAATGGCATACATTTCAGTTTCAGGCTTCTATCCTTCTGGAGATTCATCCTAATGCATAACATGTTTGCTGTACACTTTCTGCCTGTCCTCTTTGCAGATGTGCATGCAGATGTCAGATATTGCTAAGGCCATACAACTATGTAGGTGCCCACATAGTTTTGTGCTGTGGGCCTGGACACTGCTGCTAGCTCCAACAAATGGGACATCCTTCATGTGGACCTTGACCTTTTCTCTTGCCTGTGTGAGGGACATTACAGAGGTGGTGGTCTACTGATTCACAGACAGTAGGTGTATACTTCACAGGACAGGACATTTGGAGACAGCACAACAACATGGGGGACATATCTCCAGAATGGTGAACAGGATCTATGTCATCATCAGTGCTGTTATACACATGGTTGGTTGAGAGATTGTCAGGGTTTGTGTGGACATGCATTTAGTGAGTAACTTCACGTCTGACAGTGATATGTCTATGACATACATCTCCACTAACATACTGTTCAAAGACTGTCCACATGTTTGCCTGTTATGTTTTGGCTGTTCCCCAGACAGTTGTTGTCCTTGGTAAATCAGTGAGAGACTCTGGGGAATGCAGTCAGTAAATACTAAAATCCATTGGTATTACTGACTTCATATGCCTCATAAAAGATATGTTACAACAAACCCAGCAACATCTGCAGCTGTCTAACTTTCTGACAGCAATATGTCCAGTCTATGCCTGTTTGTGCATCTGTCCCCAAATTATGTCAATTTTTGTCCAAATGTCATGCACTATGATGCTCAGATGTATTTAGTATCATTATTTCTTGCCTTTATTCCTCCTACCATCCCAGTGATGTAGTAGACCCACAGACATGTTACAGGGAAGAGGCCATAGATATCAGTCCTGAGCCTGTACATTCTGAGGTGAACTGTACATTTGAGAAGTCTACGTATCTCTGACCATTGTTAACAGACTGTCAGTATTGTGTACACATGTCATGTGTACATGTCATTTGGGCTGTGTATGGAGGGGGGTTAGATGTGAGTGTCATGGCTCCTTTTTTATCTGACTGTGGATGCTGCTCCAGTGTCTGCTGGTCTATTGGCTGTATGCCTTTGTAGCAGCAGACTGTACCATGGTCAGGATTCAGACTACACTGAGAATTGGGCCACTATATGTAGGGGTACTGTGTGACTGGAAAACTATTATGTATTTCTTCACACAGCCCATATACTCTACTGTTCACCTGACCTACCGGTATGTGACTGTAACTGTAGTGGGATTGGGTGTGGGTATGCACTTGCATACTGATGTCTGATTATGGGTGCTGTAAGATTGCTCTAGTTCCTGACATCCCAAAGCGGGATGACAACACATTATTTGACATTGAGTTTAAGGCCATGGCTCTGGCACCAGTCATTGGTCTCACCGATGCCTTTCTGTAGGATGTCAACATCACTTGGGTAGTTAATAGCTCCCAACTTGTAATCATCTGCAAACATTGTCAGCCAGAGTCCCTTCATGTTGAAATGGACTTCAGAGAAGTTGATACCAAACAGGAGAGAACCCAGGACTGAACCCTGTGGAACTCCACTTGTGACTGGTCTGCAGTCTGACTTGGGGTCAGCTACTTTCACATAGTGGGTGGGGTCAGCTACTTTCACATAGTGGGTTTTATCTGTGAGACAGTTTGCAACCCACCTAATATTATTGGGGTTGATGCATAGCTTAGTAAGTTTATCCATGATTCCTGAGTGGGGAATGTGTTAAAAGGGCTTGGCCAGATTGAGGTAGGCTGTATGAACCACCTTGCATTCATCCACAGCTCTGGTGACTGACTCAAAGAAGTCAACCAGTTTAATTGACCAGTCATGATCTACCCTTTACAAAAGCAAACCGTGTGGGATCCTGAGTCTGGAGATTCCCATATCCCTGTTTCTTAGGTCCATCATGATGCATTCCATAGCTTTGCATGACAGCCTGGTCAGGCTAATGGGGTGATACTTCCCAAGCTCTGCAGCCACTCCTCCTTTGTGGAGAGGGATGACTGTAGCAGTGCAACAGTCAGTAGGGGCAAAGCTTGAGGTAAGGCTGTGATTGAACAAGGCACACAGGTGAGGTGCCAGTTCACTCTGTAGTTCATGCAGAACACAGCTAGGGATATTACTAGGTCCAATAAAAGCTGTATTCTTGGCCTTGGACAGTGGCGTTTTTACCCAAGCAACAGTACTACTGGGTGTCTGGCAGTGTACTAGTATTGTGATTGGTCCTTTGGGGGTGGTAGCAGGGGTAAAGTTGCCACTTAATCTGTGTGCCAGTATGATGGCAATATCTGTTGGCTCAGTATAGGAGGTACCATTGTGCAGTGGCTCACAGCACATGTTGTTATTGCCATGTAGATTCTTTACATAACTATAGGAGGCCTTGTAGTTGTCTTTACTGTGTG